>NW_028289437.1:0-243403 GCF_059628265.1 Tinamus guttatus
CCAAGGCCACGCACTGCTCTCTGCCGCCAGGCTCAGCAGTGCCAGGGGGAGTCCAGCACACACAGACCCTTCCTCACGGCGGCCCCCCTGGCCTTGCCGCTGCCCTCCTCCCCCCACGCAGCAGTGGAACATCCCAGAGGGGCAGTTATCGCCACGGGAACACGGATGCTTCCCAGGGCTGCGCCTCACAGTGGCCCCAGTGCTGGCCACGCAGCAGCAAGGCCAGGTGAGCAGCAGGGCCGCGCAGCACCAGGGGCCACCCGTGGTGCCCATGAGATGCAGGGGAGCTGCGGGGCTGCAGGGCAGCCTGCGCGATGCCTCCCAGGGGAGGCCCCAAAGCCACCGCACGACACTTGGCGCTCATGGCTGCAAATGTAAACAATTCCATTCCGTTGCAGACACAGGACAGTGAAAGAAAATGGAGAAATGTGATGTTGAAGAGATGGATTGGGAGAGCTCTGTGCAGGTACTGTGTGCGCAGGCAGAGGCTGCGCGGGGACGGCTGGCGCTTGGCTCTGCGAGAGCAGCCGCAGGGCTGGTGGCAGAGGTGGCAGGGAGCTCTGGCAGGCCTGGGTGCTGGGGCAGAGCTGTGCCAGGGCCAGGAGTGGCCAAGGCCTCGGGGGCTGCTGCCTGAGCCTGGCGCCCTGGCTCTGTGCACCGCCTGACCCGCGCACGCAGGGGACACGAGGCCCCGTGCACAGAGCCAGCGCTGCCACCATGACCGTCCCCACAAGCTCTCCTGCTCTCTTCCAGAATTGGGGCACCCTCAATCTCGGGGCTGCAATGACGAGGAGCCCATGGAATGGGAGAGTTCAACCTGCAGGCTCCAGGTATTGCCCGTGCTGCCAGCTGTGCAGGGAAAACTGGGGCTCAGCCTGGCCCCTTTCCACTTTCCTGCTTCCCGCTGTAAGAGGAACCGTGGGGCCAGAGCCACCCACCTCTGTGATCTGTCCTGCAAATGCTTCCTTCTCTCTTACAGGCTCCACATATGGATGGGGGGCTGTCAGGAAACGAGTCGGAGCCAATGGAGTGGCTCAGTTATGGTAGCAGCCAGGTACAGTCCTTGCAGCCACTGGAGGCCCTATCCTTCCTCTTCCCCACGCACCATCCCCACCAAGGTCTCCTGCTCTCTTCCAGATGATGGGGAACAATGGCCTGGTTGGCTGCAGTGCAGACGAGTCCATGGACTGGGAGAGCTCTGTGTGCAGCCCCCAGGTATGGCCCCTGCTGCCGGCTGCACGGGCAGAGCTGGGGCTGTGCCCGGCCCCTTGGCGCTGCTCCGCGCTGCCTTTGGGGAGCAGCCGCGCGGGAGCCTGGCCCAGGTGTGCGGGCGCTCTGGCGGGCTGCGGCGCCGGGGCAGAGCTGCACAGGGCGCAGGAGCGCCCAAGGCCTGGGCACCTGCTGCCTCAGCCCCTCTGCCAGCGTCTGGGCTGCGCTGGCCACGCCAAGCCTCTGCCAGGGCACCAATGACGGCAGCGCTGCTGCCAAAGAGCCCGCGCAGCCGCCAAAGAGCCTCTGCTCCACGGGAGCCCCCGAGCCGCTCCTCGGCCCTGCTCACGCCTCCTTTTCCCTTGCAGGCCAAGCTCCCCTTCACCCTGGCTGCTGCTGGGAAGCGCTGGGCACGAGGACTCCGTCCCTAGACTATTGCATTTTTTTCTTTGTAGTGTCACAGTAGTTCTTAGATGTTGATATTGTTGATACTGTTTTTCATATTGTTGTTGTTACTGTTGTTGTTGTTGTAATTGTTATTGTTGTCGTTATTTTTGTTATTGTTATTCTTTTTTGTTGTTGTTTAAATATATATTCCTGTATCATTGTTCATATGTTGCGTATTTTTTCCAAGTGAGCTCAGGCACAAAAGGCATCCCCACCACAGGTCTGTGTGTGGAGCCCTGTGTGCACCAGGGGCAGGGGAGCAAAAAGTTCCTTCTGGGACTTCCTTTCACATGTGGCGGTGGGGATGCCCAAAGGGGAAAAAAACCCAGCCCCACCATGGGGCAGCTCTCAACTCTCCGGGTGCTGCACACAACATGTCCCCGCAGTGCCCAAGCCACAGGCAAAGGGAAGCTGTCACACCCCAGGGACACGGGGTCTGGAGATGCAGGGACAAACTCCCCAAGCCCCTGGGGGACACAGGGCCCCGCAGGGCTGGGACAGGCTCAGGGACCGCGTCACAGCGTCAGTGTCCCTGGAGGCGGCTGGTGCAGAAATGGGCTGCTGCCAGGAAGGGCCCCGTGCTGGGGACCACGGTGGAGGCTGCTCTGTCCCTCTGCTGTCTGCAGGGCCATCTGCCAGCTGCTCATGGTGACAATTTTGTGCCATGGGAGAAGAGGCCTTACAGCCTGACAAAACCCCACCGCTGCCCTTCCAACATCGCTGCTGCCCTGAGTGCCCACGGAGCCCTCCCCGGTCACACAGTCACACAGTGCTTGACGTTGGAAGGGACCTCTCCACATCATCAGTCCAAGCCGCCCCTGCACAAGCAGGGAACCCTACAGCGGGTTGCACAGGATCACACTCAGGAGGGTTTGGAAGATCTCTAAAGAAGGAGCCTGCATAACCTCGCTGAACACCCGCTTCCAGTGCTCCGTCACCCTAACAGGCAAAAAGCTCTTCCTCATATGCACATTGAAAGTGTGTTGCAATTTGTACACATTGAAACTGTGTTGCAATTTGCACCCTCTAGCCCTTGGGCTGTTGCTGGGCTCCACCAAGAAGAGCTTGGCCCTGTCCTTTTTACATCCTCGCCTCAGCTCCTTGTACCTCTTGATAAGTTTCCCTGTCACTCTTGTCTTCCCCAGGATAAACAGGCCCAGCTTGCTTACTCTTTCCTCATAAGATAGATGCTCCAGTTCCTTCATCATGCCTGCCACCAATTCCCCGTGCCACCAGCCCTGCGGCTGCTTGGGAGCCACCCAGAGCCCTCCGCGCACCTCTGGCGTCAGCCCCTTCCCAGCAGCTGCGCTCTGCCTCGCAGGGGCACTGCGGCATGCCAGCAAGCAAGCTTGGACAGCACCAAGATGCTCCTTTGGGCTGCAGCACTTTGGTGGCAGGGGTTGCACTGCTTGCTTTTGGAGGGTTTCCATCAATGGGAGGGCTACACCTGGCAGCACCTTGCCCAAAGGCACCTAGCGTGTCCTTTCCCAAAGGCTGGGAATTCACCTCTGTTAGGAAGTGACTCTTTTACCCCAGTGCTGGGCAGAGATGCAGCAGCTGCAGGTCCCTGCTGTGGCTGAGGGCACATTTGTGCCTGCTCTGCCCTCTGCAGCCCTAGGAAGCCGTGGCAGGGCAACCAGTGCAGATGCCGCACCAAGGCTGCTCTCAGCCACAGCACATGGCGCCTGCAAGGTGCGCGGCAGGACAAGAGAAGAAGCCCAGCAGCGCACCTGGGGCTCCCAGGACACCACCAACTCGCAAGGGCTCTGCTGAGGACATGCACACCTGGCCCCAGGGCACAACGGCCCTTTGCGCTCATTGCGCTACCAAGGAACACGTCTCAACCATGGAAAACAAAACTTTCTCTAGTTCGTGGGGCTGTAAGGGCAGGAGTGGTGCAGGGAAGAAAGAGCAAGGTGTTCAAGGCTGCTTGCAGGGGTGGAAGCAGAGCCCCAAGTGGAGCCTGGCCTCTGGGCAGGCAGCCGCCAGCAGCACCATGGGGCTGCGTGAGGAGACCTCCTTGGCACCCAGCAAGCCCAAGGCCACGCACTGCTCTCTGTCGCCAGGCTCAGCAGTGCCAGGGGGAGTCCAGCACACGCAGACCCTTCCTCACGGCAGCCCCCCTGGCCCCTGTTGCTGCACTCCTCCCCCCACGCAGCAGTGGAACATCCCGGAGGGGCAGTTATCGCCACGGGAACACGGATGCTTCCCAGGGCTGCGCCTCACAGTGGCCCCAGTGCTAGCCACGCAGCAGCAAGGCTAGGTGAGCAGCAGGGCCGCGCAGCACCAGGAGCCACCCGTGGTGCCCACAAGATGCAGGGGAGCTGCGGGGCTGCAGGGCAGCCTGCGCGATGCCTCCCAGGGGAGGCCACAAAGCCACCGCGCGACACTTGGTGCTCATGGCTGCAAATGTAAACAATTCCATTCTGTTGCAGACTCAGGAAAGTTAAAAAATGGATACATGTGAAGTCGAAGAAATGGAATGGGAGAGCTCAGTGCAGGTACTGTGCGTGCAGGCAGAGGCTGCGCGGGGACGGCTGGCGCTTGGCTCTGCGAGAGCAGCCGCAGGGCTGGTGGCAGAGGTGGCAGGGAGCTCTGGCAGGCCTGGGTGCTGGGGCAGAGCTGTGCCAGGGCCAGGAGCGGCCAAGGCCTCGGGGGCTGCTGCCTGAGCCTGGCGCCCTGGCTCTGTGCACCACCTGACCCGCGCACGCAGGGGACACGAGGCCCCGTGCACAGAGCCAGCGCTGCCACCATGACCGTCCCCACAAGCTCTCCTGCTCTCTTCCAGAATTGGGGCACCCTCAATCATGTCGCCTGCAATGACGAGGAGCCCATGGAATGGGAGAGTTCAACCTGCACCCTCCAGGTATTGCCCATGCTGCCAGCTGTGCAGGGAAAACTGGGGCTCAACCTGGCCCCTTTCCACTTTCCTGCTTCCCGCTGCAAGAGGAACTGTGGGGCCAGAGCCCCCCACCTCTGTGATCTGTCCTGCAAATGCTTCCTTCTCTCTTACAGGCTCCACATATGGATGGGGCGCTGTCAGGGAACGAGTCGGAGCCAATGGAGTGGCTCAGTTATGGCAGCAGCCAGGTACAGTCATTGCAGCCACTGGACGCCCTATCCTTCCTCTTCCCCACGCACCATCCCCACCAAGGTCTCCTGCTCTCTTCCAGATGATGGGGAACAATGGCCTGGTTGGCTGCAGTGCAGACGAGTCCATGGACTGGGAGAGCTCTGTGTGCAGCCCCCAGGTATGGCCCCTGCTGCCGGCTGCACGGGCAGAGCTGGGGCTGTGCCCGGCCCCTTGGCGCTGCTCCGCGCTGCCTTTGGGGAGCAGCCACGCGGGAGCCTGGCCCAGGTGTGCGGGCGCTCTGGCGGGCTGCGGCGCCGGGGCAGAGCTGCACAGGGCGCAGGAGCGCCCAAGGCCTGGGCACCTGCTGCCTCAGCCCCTCTGCCGGCCTCTGGGCTGCGCTGGCCACGCCAAGCCTCTGCCAGGGCACCAATGACGGCAGCGCTGCTGCCAAAGAGCCCGCGCAGCCGCCAAAGAGCCTCTGCTCCACGGGAGCCCCCGAGATGCTCCTCGGCCCTGCTCATGCCTCCTTTTCCCTTGCAGGCCAAGCTCCCCTTCACCCTGGCTGCTGCTGGGAAGCGCTGGGCACGAGGACTCCGTCCCTAGACTATTGCATTTTTTTCTTTGTAGTGTCACAGTAGTTCTTAGATGTTGATATTGTTGATACTGTTTTTCATATTGTTGTTGTTACTGTTATTGTTGTTGTAGTTGTTATTGTTGTCGTTATTTTTGTTATTGTTATTCTTTTTTGTTGTTGTTTAAATATATATTCCTGTATCATTGTTCATATGTTGCGTATTTTTTCCAAGTGAGCTCAGGCACAAAAGGCATCCCCACCACAGGTCTGTGTGTGGAGCCCTGTGTGCACCAGGGGCAGGGGAGCAAAAAGTTCCTTCTGGGACTTCCTTTCACGTGTGGCGGTGGGGATGCCCAAAGGGGAATAAAACCCAGCCCCACCATGGGGCAGCTCTCAACTCTCCGGGTGCTGCACACAACATGTCCCCGCAGTGCCCAAGCCACAGGCAAAGGGAAGCTGTCACACCCCAGGGACACGGGGTCTGGAGATGCAGGGACAAACTCCCCAAGCCCCTGGGGGACACAGGGCCCCGCAGGGCTGGGACAGGCTCAGGGACCGTGTCACAGGGTCAGTGTCCCTGGAGGCGGCTGGTGCAGAAATGGGCTGCTGCCAGGAAGGGCCCCGTGCTGGGGACCACGGTGGAGGCTGCTCTGTCCCTCTGCTGTCTGCAGGGCCATCTGCCAGCTGCTCATGGTGACAATTTTGTGCCATGGGAGAAGAGGCCTTACAGCCTGACAAAACCCCACCGCTGCCCTTCCAACATCGCTGCTGCCCTGAGTACCCACGGAGCCCTCCCCGGTCACACAGTCACACAGTGCTTGACGTTGGAAGGGACCTCTCCACATCATCAGTCCAAGCCGCCCCTGCACAAGCAGGGAACCCTACAGCGTGTTGCACAGGATCACACTCAGGAGGGTTTGGAAGATCTCTAAAGAAGGAGCCTGCATAACCTCGCTGAACACCCGCTTCCAGTGCTCCGTCACCCTAACAGGCAAAAAGCTCTTCCTCATATGCACATTGAAAGTGTGTTGCAATTTGTACACATTGAAACTGTGTTGCAATTTGCACCCTCTAGCCCTTGGGCTGTTGCTGGGCTCCACCAAGAAGAGTTTGGCCCTGTCCTTTTTACATCCTCGCCTCAGCTCCTTGTACCTCTTGATAAGTTTCCCTGTCACTCTTGTCTTCCCCAGGATAAACAGGCCCAGCTTGCTTACTCTTTCCTCATAAGATAGATGCTCCAGTTCCTTCATCATGCCTGCCACCAATTCCCCGTGCCACCAGCCCTGCGGCTGCTTGGGAGCCACCCAGAGCCCTCCGCGCACCTCTGGCGTCAGCCCCTTCCCAGCAGCTGCGCTCTGCCTCGCAGGGGCACTGCGGCATGCCAGCAAGCAAGCTTGGCCAGCACCAAGATTCTCCTTTGGGCTGCAGCACTTTGGTGGCAGGGGTTGCACTGCTTGCTTTTGGAGGGTTTCCATCAATGGGAGGGCTACACCTGGCAGCACCTTGCCCAAAGGCACCTAGCGTGTCCTTTCCCAAAGGCTGAGAATTCACCTCTGTTAGGAAGTGACTCTTTTACCCCAGTGCTGGGCAGAGATGCAGCAGCTGCAGGTCCCTGCTGCGGCTGAGGGCACATTTGTGCCTGCTCTGCCCTCTGCAGCCCTAGGAAGCCGTGGCAGGGCAACCAGTGCAGATGCCGCACCAAGGCTGCTCTCAGCCACAGCACATGGCGCCTGCAAGGTGCGCGGCAGGACAAGAGAAGGAGCCCAGCAATGCACCTGGGGCTCCCAGGACACCACCAACTCGCAAGGGCTCTGCTGAGGACATGCACACCTGGCCCCGGGGCACAACTGCCCTTTGCGCTCATTATGCTACGGAGGAACACGTCTCAGCCATGGAAAACAAAACTTTCTCTAGTTCGTGGGGCTGTAAGGGCAGGAGTGGAGCAGGGAAGAAAGAGCAAGGCGTTCAAGGCTGCTTGCAGGGGTGGAAGCAGAGCCCCAAGTGGAGCCCGGCCTCTGGGCAGGCAGCCGCCAGCAGCACCATGGGGCTGCGTGAGGAGACCTCCTTGGCACCCAGCAAGCCCAAGGCCACGCACTGCTCTCTTTCGCCAGGCTCAGCAGTGCCAGGGGGAGTCCAGCACACGCAGACCCTTCCTCATGGCAGCCCCCCTGGCCCCTGTTGCTGCCCTCCTCCCCCCACGCAGCAGTGGAACATCCCGGAGGGGCAGTTATCGCCACGGGAACACGGATGCTTCCCAGGGCTGCGCCTCACAGTGGCCCCAGTGCTGGCCACACAGCAGCAAGGCCAGGTGAGCAGCAGGGCCGCGCAGCACCAGGGGCCACCCGTGGTGCCCACAAGATGCAGGGGAGCTGCGGGGCTGCAGGGCAGCCTGCGCGATGCCTCCCAGGGGAGGCCACAAAGCCACCACGCGACACTTGGTGCTCATGGCTGCAAATGTAAACAATTCCATTCTGTTGCAGACTCAGTAAAGTTAAAAAATGGATACATGTGAAGTCGAAGAAATGGAATGGGAGAGCTCAGTGCAGGTACTGTGCGTGCAGGCAGAGGCTGCGCGGGGACGGCTGGCGCTTGGCTCTGCGAGAGCAGCCGCAGGGCTGGTGGCAGAGGTGGCAGGGAGCTCTGGCAGGCCTGGGTGCTGGGGCAGAGCTGTGCCAGGGCCAGGAGTGGCCTAGGCCTCGGGGGCTGCTGCCTGAGCCTGGCGCCCTGGCTCTGTGCACCGCCTGACCCGTGCACGCAGGGGACACGAGGCCCCGCGCACAGAGCCAGCGCTGCCACCATGACCGTCCCCACAAGCTCTCCTGCTCTCTTCCAGAATTGGGGCACCCTCAATCATGTCGCCTGCAATGACGAGGAGCCCATGGAATGGGAGAGTTCAACCTGCACCCTCAAGGTATTGCCCATGCTGCCAGCTGTGCAGGGAAAACTGGGGCTCAACCTGGCCCCTTTCCACTTTCCTGCTTCCCGCTGCAAGAGGAACCGTGGGGCCAGAGCCCCCCACCTCTGTGATCTGTCCTGCAAATGCTTCCTTCTCTCTTACAGGCTCCACATATGGATGGGGCGCTGTCAGGGAACGAGTCGGAGCCAATGGAGTGGCTCAGTTATGGCAGCAGCCAGGTACAGTCATTGCAGCCACTGGACGCCCTATCCTTCCTCTTCCCCACGCACCATCCCCACCAAGGTCTCCTGCTCTCTTCCAGATGATGGGGAACAATGGCCTGGTTGGCTGCAGTGCAGACGAGTCCATGGACTGGGAGAGCTCTGTGTGCAGCCCCCAGGTATGGCCCCTGCTGCCGGCTGCACGGGCAGAGCTGGGGCTGTGCCCGGCCCCTTGGCGCTGCTCCGCGCTGCCTTTGGGGAGCAGCCGCGCGGGAGCCTGGCCCAGGTGTGCGGGCGCTCTGGCGGGCTGCGGCGCCGGGGCAGAGCTGCACAGGGCGCAGGAGCGCCCAAGGCCTGGGCACCTGCTGCCTCAGCCCCTCTGCCAGCGTCTGGGCTGCGCTGGCCACGCCAAGCCTCTGCCAGGGCACCAATGACGGCAGCGCTGCTGCCAAAGAGCCCGCGCAGCCGCCAAAGAGCCTCTGCTCCACGGGAGCCCCCGAGATGCTCCTCGGCCCTGCTCACGCCTCCTTTTCCCTTGCAGGCCAAGCTCCCCTTCACCCTGGCTGCTGCTGGGAAGCGCTGGGCACGAGGACTCCGTCCCTAGACTATTGCATTTTTTTCTTTGTAGTGTCACAGTAGTTCTTAGATGTTGATATTGTTGATACTGTTTTTCATATTGTTGTTGTTACTGTTATTGTTGTTGTAGTTGTTATTGTTGTCGTTATTTTTGTTATTGTTATTCTTTTTTGTTGTTGTTTAAATATATATTCCTGTATCATTGTTCATATGTTGCGTATTTTTTCCAAGTGAGCTCAGGCACAAAAGGCATCCCCACCACAGGTCTGTGTGTGGAGCCCTGTGTGCACCAGGGGCAGGGGAGCAAAAAGTTCCTTCTGGGACTTCCTTTCACATGTGGCGGTGGGGATGCCCAAAGGGGAAAAAAACCCAGCCCCACCATGGGGCAGCTCTCAACTCTCCGGGTGCTGCACACAACATGTCCCCGCAGTGCCCAAGCCACAGGCAAAGGGAAGCTGTCACACCCCAGGGACACGGGGTCTGGAGATGCAGGGACAAACTCCCCAAGCCCCTGGGGGACACAGGGCCCCGCAGGGCTGGGACAGGCTCAGGGACCGCGTCACAGCGTCAGTGTCCCTGGAGGCGGCTGGTGCAGAAATGGGCTGCTGCCAGGAAGGGCCTCGTGCTGGGGACCACGGTGGAGGCTGCTCTGTCCCTCTGCTGTCTGCAGGGCCATCTGCCAGCTGCTCATGGTGACAATTTTGTGCCATGGGAGAAGAGGCCTTACAGCCTGACAAAACCCCACCGCTGCCCTTCCAACATCGCTGCTGCCCTGAGTGCCCACGGAGCCCTCCCCGGTCACACAGTCACACAGTGCTTGACGTTGGAAGGGACCTCTCCACATCATCAGTCCAAGCCGCCCCTGCACAAGCAGGGAACCCTACAGCGTGTTGCACAGGATCACACTCAGGAGGGTTTGGAAGATCTCTAAAGAAGGAGCCTGCATAACCTCGCTGAACACCCGCTTCCAGTGCTCCGTCACCCTAACAGGCAAAAAGCTCTTCCTCATATGCACATTGAAAGTGTGTTGCAATTTGTACACATTGAAACTGTGTTGCAATTTGCACCCTCTAGCCCTTGGGCTGTTGCTGGGCTCCACCAAGAAGAGTTTGGCCCTGTCCTTTTTACATCCTCGCCTCAGCTCCTTGTACCTCTTGATAAGTTTCCCTGTCACTCTTGTCTTCCCCAGGATAAACAGGCCCAGCTTGCTTACTCTTTCCTCATAACATAGATGCTCCAGTTCCTTCATCATCTTTGTGGCAATAAGCTGGTCACTTTCTGCAAGTTCCACAGCCCTCTTGTCCTGTGGAGCCCACAATATTTCTGCCCATAAGAGTTCAGGTGTGGCCTGAGCAGAGCTGAGGAGAGGGGCACGATCAGCCCCCTCCATCTGCTGCCAACACTCCTCCTCATGCAGGCCAGCATCCCTCTGGCCATCCTTGACACAAGGGCACATTGCTGCCTCCTGCTTGACCTGTTGTCAAGCAGACCTCCCAAACCCCTCTCCACAGAGCTGCTTTCCAGCAGCTCCACCCCTAATCTGTACTGGAGCCTCAAGCTATTTCCTCCCCCAGTGCAGGACCCTGCACTTGCCTTTCTTCAGTCTCAGGAGGTTCCTCTCTGCCCAACTCTCCTGCCTCTGCAGCTCCCTCTCAAAGGCAGCGCAGCTCTCAGGAGTGTCGGCCACTGCGGCCAGCTTTGTCTCATGTGCACACTTGCTGAGAGGGCACTCTGTCACCTCCTGCAAGGCACTGAGCAAATAGGTGAATAGCACCGGACCCAGTACTGACCCCCTGGGGAACACCACTAGCCACAGGCCTCCAACTAGACTCAGCACCGATTAGAACAACCCTCTGAGCTCTGCAATCCGCACACTGGATGTGTTCTCCAGCCACACACTGTCCACTCATCTGAAGCACACTTGCTGATCTTCCCGAGGAGGGTTAGGGGCAACCATGGGAATGAGCAGCTTCCTTTAAAGCCCTGCTTTTCCATGCCTGTATTCCTGCCTGCTCAGATATCAGCAGCTCCTCCAGCACTGGGGAGATCTCCTGCTCCGTCCACCTTACCTTGATCTGAGGGCTGGCAACTCAGCTCCTTTAGCAAGCTCCGCTCAGATTTGGACATGCGTGCACAGACCTTTGTCAGTGATGCTCTGGAAAGTCTGCAGAAGGATTTGGAACAGCAACATCCACTCTTCCAAGGCAAGAGCCTTACAAAACAGCTCAGCAGAAAGCACTGTGGAGAGGGTGCTAGTGCAGCAGCCGGGAGAGCAGCCTGGCCGGCCTCTGACTGCAGCAGCTTCAGCAGAGAACTGTGCAAGTCGGGTGGCAAAAGAGCCCATCCCCAGGGAAGGGAGCAATGCGAGGCAGGACAATGGAAGGCCAGAAGGAAGGACAACTCCTCTGGGAGAATCCAAGCTGAGTAAGTCAAGAACAAAGCTCCCATCTATCATCCTGCCAGGAACTCTCAGACTTTCAGAGCATGGAGAGTAGGTGAAGAAGCAGCAGGGGAAGATTCAGCTCACCTGTTCCTATCCATGCGGCAAAGATCTGAGTAAGATGGGCAGGGCACACCCGAAGGCGTGCAGGAGCCCCTCCATTCACCCCAACCACCTGCAGACAGACCTTGTACTGCAGTGTTGAAAAATTACTCTGAATGGAGGCCGTGGAGCAGGAGAGACCCCTTCCCTTCAGGAGTCAGCAGGATTCCAGGCAGCCTGTCCCTTCAAGCAGCTGCAAAGCACCTTCCCAGAGAGGACTGTCCAAGTGGACCCTGGTGGCCCAGCCATGAGGCAGACGAGCCGCAGCTTCTGTGCAAGCAGCCTGCGTGGGGCAAGGGCTTCCCAGCACCTTTCCTGCCGACGGGGGCACTGCGCACGCCTGGGCTCTGCAGGCGTCACGCGCGCAGGCAAGGGGGCTCCCAGCACTTGCCCTCACAGCCACAGGGCTGAGCTCGCTGCCCAGCCCTCTGCTCGTGCCTCCCTGCAGGGAACACTGCTCTGCTTCGCACTTCCCCTCCAGCATTCCCAGGGCAGCAGACAAATGCCTGCCACCAATTCCCCGTGCCACCAGCCCTGCGGCTGCTTGGGAGCCACCCAGAGCCCTCCGCGCACCTCTGGCGTCAGCCCCTTCCCAGCAGCTGCGCTCTGCCTCGCAGGGGCACTGCGGCATGCCAGCAAGCAAGCTTGGCCAGCACCAAGATTCTCCTTTGGGCTGCAGCACTTTGGTGGCAGGGGTTGCACTGCTTGCTTTTGGAGGGTTTCCATCAATGGGAGGGCTACACCTGGCAGCACCTTGCCCAAAGGCACCTAGCGTGTCCTTTCCCAAAGGCTGAGAATTCACCTCTGTTAGGAAGTGACTCTTTTACCCCAGTGCTGGGCAGAGATGCAGCAGCTGCAGGTCCCTGCTGTGGCTGAGGGCACATTTGTGCCTGCTCTGCCCTCTGCAGCCCTAGGAAGCCGTGGCAGGGCAACCAGTGCAGATGCCGCACCAAGGCTGCTCTCAGCCACAGCACATGGCGCCTGCAAGGTGCGCGGCAGGACAAGAGAAGGAGCCCAGCAATGCACCTGGGGCTCCCAGGACACCACCAACTCGCAAGGGCTCTGCTGAGGACATGCACACCTGGCCCCGGGGCACAACTGCCCTTTGCGCTCATTATGCTACGGAGGAACATGTCTCAACCATGGAAAACAAAACTTTCTCTAGTTCGTGGGGCTGTAAGGGCAGGAGTGGAGCAGGGAAGAAAGAGCAAGGCGTTCAAGGCTGCTTGCAGGGGTGGAAGCAGAGCCCCAAGTGGAGCCCGGCCTCTGGGCAGGCAGCCGCCAGCAGCACCATGGGGCTGCATGAGGAGACCTCCTTGGCACCCAGCAAGCCCAAGGCCACGCACTGCTCTCTGTCGCCAGGCTCAGCAGTGCCAGGGGGAGTCCAGCACACGCAGACCCTTCCTCATGGCAGCCCCCCTGGCCCCTGTTGCTGCCCTCCTCCCCCCACGCAGCAGTGGAACATCCCAGAGGGGCAGTTATCGCCACGGGAACACGGATGCTTCCCAGGGCTGCGCCTCACAGTGGCCCCAGTGCTGGCCACGCAGCAGCAAGGCCAGGTGAGCAGCAGGGCCGCGCAGCACCAGGGGCCACCCGTGGTGCCCACAAGATGCAGGGGAGCTGCGGGGCTGCAGGGCAGCCTGCGCGATGCCTCCCAGGGGAGGCCACAAAGCCACCGCGCGACACTTGGTGCTCATGGCTGCAAATGTAAACAATTCCATTCTGTTGCAGACTCAGGAAAGTTAAAAAATGGATACATGTGAAGTCGAAGAAATGGAATGGGAGAGCTCAGTGCAGGTACTGTGCGTGCAGGCAGAGGCTGCGCGGGGACGGCTGGCGCTTGGCTCTGCGAGAGCAGCCGCAGGGCTGGTGGCAGAGGTGGCAGGGAGCTCTGGCAGGCCTGGGTGCTGGGGCAGAGCTGTGCCAGGGCCAGGAGTGGCCAAGGCCTCGGGGGCTGCTGCCTGAGCCTGGCGCCCTGGCTCTGTGCACCACCTGACCCGCGCACGCAGGGGACACGAGGCCCCGTGCACAGAGCCAGCGCTGCCACCATGACCGTCCCCACAAGCTCTCCTGCTCTCTTCCAGAATTGGGGCACCCTCAATCATGTCGCCTGCAATGACGAGGAGCCCATGGAATGGGAGAGTTCAACCTGCACCCTCCAGGTATTGCCCATGCTGCCAGCTGTGCAGGGAAAACTGGGGCTCAACCTGGCCCCTTTCCACTTTCCTGCTTCCCGCTGCAAGAGGAACCGTGGGGCCAGAGCCCCCCACCTCTGTGATCTGTCCTGCAAATGCTTCCTTCTCTCTTACAGGCTCCACATATGGATGGGGCGCTGTCAGGGAACGAGTCGGAGCCAATGGAGTGGCTCAGTTATGGCAGCAGCCAGGTACAGTCATTGCAGCCACTGGACGCCCTATCCTTCCTCTTCCCCACGCACCATCCCCACCAAGGTCTCCTGCTCTCTTCCAGATGATGGGGAACAATGGCCTGGTTGGCTGCAGTGCAGACGAGTCCATGGACTGGGAGAGCTCTGTGTGCAGCCCCCAGGTATGGCCCCTGCTGCCGGCTGCACGGGCAGAGCTGGGGCTGTGCCCGGCCCCTTGGCGCTGCTCCGCGCTGCCTTTGGGGAGCAGCCGCGCGGGAGCCTGGCCCAGGTGTGCGGGCGCTCTGGCGGGCTGCGGCGCCGGGGCAGAGCTGCACAGGGCGCAGGAGCGCCCAAGGCCTGGGCACCTGCTGCCTCAGCCCCTCTGCCGGCCTCTGGGCTGCGCTGGCCACACCAAGCCTCTGCCAGGGCACCAATGACGGCAGCGCTGCTGCCAAAGAGCCCGCGCAGCCGCCAAAGAGCCTCTGCTCCACGGGAGCCCCCGAGATGCTCCTCGGCCCTGCTCACGCCTCCTTTTCCCTTGCAGGCCAAGCTCCCCTTCACCCCGGCTGCTGCTGGGAAGCGCTGGGCACGAGGACTCCGTCCCTAGACTATTGCATTTTTTTCTTTGTAGTGTCACAGTAGTTCTTAGATGTTGATATTGTTGATACTGTTTTTCATATTGTTGTTGTTACTGTTGTTGTTGTTGTAATTGTTATTGTTGTCGTTATTTTTGTTATTGTTATTCTTTTTTGTTGTTGTTTAAATATATATTCCTGTATCATTGTTCATATGTTGCGTATTTTTTCCAAGTGAGCTCAGGCACAAAAGGCATCCCCACCACAGGTCTGTGTGTGGAGCCCTGTGTGCACCAGGGGCAGGGGAGCAAAAAGTTCCTTCTGGGACTTCCTTTCACATGTGGCGGTGGGGATGCCCAAAGGGGAAAAAAACCCAGCCCCACCATGGGGCAGCTCTCAACTCTCCGGGTGCTGCACACAACATGTCCCCGCAGTGCCCAAGCCACAGGCAAAGGGAAGCTGTCACACCCCAGGGACACGGGGTCTGGAGATGCAGGGACAAACTCCCCAAGCCCCTGGGGGACACAGGGCCCCGCAGGGCTGGGACAGGCTCAGGGACCGCGTCACAGCGTCAGTGTCCCTGGAGGCGGCTGGTGCAGAAATGGGCTGCTGCCAGGAAGGGCCCCGTGCTGGGGACCACGGTGGAGGCTGCTCTGTCCCTCTGCTGTCTGCAGGGCCATCTGCCAGCTGCTCATGGTGACAATTTTGTGCCATGGGAGAAGAGGCCTTACAGCCTGACAAAACCCCACCGCTGCCCTTCCAACATCGCTGCTGCCCTGAGTGCCCACGGAGCCCTCCCCGGTCACACAGTCACACAGTGCTTGACGTTGGAAGGGACCTCTCCACATCATCAGTCCAAGCCGCCCCTGCACAAGCAGGGAACCCTACAGCGTGTTGCACAGGATCACACTCAGGAGGGTTTGGAAGATCTCTAAAGAAGGAGCCTGCATAACCTCGCTGAACACCCGCTTCCAGTGCTCCGTCACCCTAACAGGCAAAAAGCTCTTCCTCATATGCACATTGAAAGTGTGTTGCAATTTGTACACATTGAAACTGTGTTGCAATTTGCACCCTCTAGCCCTTGGGCTGTTGCTGGGCTCCACCAAGAAGAGTTTGGCCCTGTCCTTTTTACATCCTCGCCTCAGCTCCTTGTACCTCTTGATAAGTTTCCCTGTCACTCTTGTCTTCCCCAGGATAAACAGGCCCAGCTTGCTTACTCTTTCCTCATAACATAGATGCTCCAGTTCCTTCATCATCTTTGTGGCAATAAGCTGGTCACTTTCTGCAAGTTCCACAGCCCTCTTGTCCTGTGGAGCCCACAATATTTCTGCCCATAAGAGTTCAGGTGTGGCCTGAGCAGAGCTGAGGAGAGGGGCACGATCAGCCCCCTCCATCTGCTGCCAACACTCCTCCTCATGCAGGCCAGCATCCCTCTGGCCATCCTTGACACAAGGGCACATTGCTGCCTCCTGCTTGACCTGTTGTCAAGCAGACCTCCCAAACCCCTCTCCACAGAGCTGCTTTCCAGCAGCTCCACCCCTAATCTGTACTGGAGCCTCAAGCTATTTCCTCCCCCAGTGCAGGACCCTGCACTTGCCTTTCTTCAGTCTCAGGAGGTTCCTCTCTGCCCAACTCTCCTGCCTCTGCAGCTCCCTCTCAAAGGCAGTGCAGCTCTCAGGAGTGTCGGCCACTGCGGCCAGCTTTGTCTCACGTGCACACTTGCTGAGAGGGCACTCTGTCACCTCCTGCAAGGCACTGAGCAAATAGGTGAATAGCACCGGACCCAGTACTGACCCCCTGGGGAACACCACTAGCCACAGGCCTCCAACTAGACTCAGCACCGATTAGAACAACCCTCTGAGCTCTGCAATCCGCACACTGGATGTGTTCTCCAGCCACACACTGTCCACTCATCTGAAGCACACTTGCTGATCTTCCCGAGGAGGGTTAGGGGCAACCATGGGAATGAGCAGCTTCCTTTAAAGCCCTGCTTTTCCATGCCTGTATTCCTGCCTGCTCAGATAGCAGCAGCTCCTCCAGCACTGGGGAGATCTCCTGCTCCGTCCACCTTACCTTGATCTGAGGGCTGGCAACTCAGCTCCTTTAGCAAGCTCCGCTCAGATTTGGACATGCGTGCACAGACCTTTGTCAGTGATGCTCTGGAAAGTCTGCAGAAGGATTTGGAACAGCAACATCCACTCTTCCAAGGCAAGAGCCTTACAAAACAGCTCAGCAGAAAGCACTGTGGAGAGGGTGCTAGTGCAGCAGCCGGGAGAGCAGCCTGGCCGGCCTCTGACTGCAGCAGCTTCAGCAGAGAACTGTGCAAGTCGGGTGGCAAAAGAGCCCATCCCCAGGGAAGGGAGCAATGCGAGGCAGGACAATGGAAGGCCAGAAGGAAGGACAACTCCTCTGGGAGAATCCAAGCTGAGTAAGTCAAGAACAAAGCTCCCATCTATCATCCTGCCAGGAACTCTCAGACTTTCAGAGCATGGAGAGTAGGTGAAGAAGCAGCAGGGGAAGATTCAGCTCACCTGTTCCTATCCATGCGGCAAAGATCTGAGTAAGATGGGCAGGGCACACCCGAAGGCGTGCAGGAGCCCCTCCATTCACCCCAACCACCTGCAGACAGACCTTGTACTGCAGTGTTGAAAAATTACTCTGAATGGAGGCCGTGGAGCAGGAGAGACCCCTTCCCTTCAGGAGTCAGCAGGATTCCAGGCAGCCTGTCCCTTCAAGCAGCTGCAAAGCACCTTCCCAGAGAGGACTGTCCAAGTGGACCCTGGTGGCCCAGCCATGAGGCAGACGAGCCGCAGCTTCTGTGCAAGCAGCCTGCGTGGGGCAAGGGCTTCCCAGCACCTTTCCTGCCGACGGGGGCACTGCGCACGCCTGGGCTCTGCAGGCGTCACGCGCGCAGGCAAGGGGGCTCCCAGCACTTGCCCTCACAGCCACGGGGCTGAGCTCGCTGCCCAGCCCTCTGCTCGTGCCTCCCTGCAGGGAACACTGCTCTGCTTCGCACTTCCCCTCCAGCATTCCCAGGGCAGCAGACAAATGCCTGCCACCAATTCCCCGTGCCACCAGCCCTGCGGCTGCTTGGGAGCCACCCAGAGCCCTCCGCGCACCTCTGGCGTCAGCCCCTTCCCAGCAGCTGCGCTCTGCCTCGCAGGGGCACTGCGGCATGCCAGCAAGCAAGCTTGGCCAGCACCAAGATTCTCCTTTGGGCTGCAGCACTTTGGTGGCAGGGGTTGCACTGCTTGCTTTTGGAGGGTTTCCATCAATGGGAGGGCTACACCTGGCAGCACCTTGCCCAAAGGCACCTAGCGTGTCCTTTCCCAAAGGCTGGGAATTCACCTCTGTTAGGAAGTGACTCTTTTACCCCAGTGCTGGGCAGAGATGCAGCAGCTGCAGGTCCCTGCTGTGGCTGAGGGCACATTTGTGCCTGCTCTGCCCTCTGCAGCCCTAGGAAGCCGTGGCAGGGCAACCAGTGCAGATGCCGCACCAAGGCTGCTCTCAGCCACAGCACATGGCGCCTGCAAGGTGCGCGGCAGGACAAGAGAAGGAGCCCAGCAGCGCACCTGGGGCTCCCAGGACACCACCAACTCGCAAGGGCTCTGCTGAGGACATGCACACCTGGCCCCGGGGCACAACGGCCCTTTGCGCTCATTGCGCTACCAAGGAACACGTCTCAACCATGGAAAACAAAACTTTCTCTAGTTCGTGGGGCTGTAAGGGCAGGAGTGGAGCAGGGAAGAAAGAGCAAGGCGTTCAAGGCTGCTTGCAGGGGTGGAAGCAGAACCCCAAGTGGAGCCTGGCCTCTGGGCAGGCAGCCGCCAGCAGCACCATGGGGCTGCGTGAGGAGCCCTCCTTGGCACCCAGCAAGCCCAAGGCCACGCACTGCTCTCTGCCGCCAGGCTCAGCAGTGCCAGGGGGAGTCCAGCACACGCAGACCCTTCCTCACGGCAGCCCCCCTGGCCCCTGCCGCTGCACTCCTCCCCCCACGCAGCAGTGGAACATCCCGGAGGGGCAGTTATCGCCATGGGAACACGGATGCTTCCCAGGGCTGCGCCTCACAGTGGCCCCAGTGCTAGCCACGCAGCAGCAAGGCCAGGTGAGCAGCAGGGCCGCGCAGCACCAGGGGCCACCCGTGGTGCCCACAAGATGCAGGGGAGCTGCGGGGCTGCAGGGCAGCCTGCGCGATGCCTCCCAGGGGAGGCCACAAAGCCACCGCGCGACACTTGGTGCTCATGGCTGCAAACGTAAACAATTCCATTCTGTTGCAGACTCAGGACATTGAAAAAAATGAATAAATGTGAAGTTGAAGAAATGGAATGGGAGAGCTCAGTGCAGGTACTGTGCGTGCAGGCAGAGGCTGCGCGGGGACGGCTGGCGCTTGGCTCTGCGAGAGCAGCCGCAGGGCTGGTGGCAGAGGTGGCAGGGAGCTCTGGCAGGCCTGGGTGCTGGGGCAGAGCTGTGCCAGGGCCAGGAGTGGCCTAGGCCTCGGGGGCTGCTGCCTGAGCCTGGCGCCCTGGCTCTGCGCACCGCCTGTCCCGTGCACGCAGGGGACACGAGGCCCCGCGCACAGAGCCAGCGCTGCCACCATGACCGTCCCCACAAGCTCTCCTGCTCTCTTCCAGAGTTGGGGCACCCTCAATCGTGTCGGCTGCAATGACGAGGAGCCCATGGAATGGGAGAGTTCAACCTGCACCCTCCAGGTATTGCCCATGCTGCCAGCTGTGCAGGGAAAACTGGGGCTCAACCTGGCCCCTTTCCACTTTCCTGCTTCCCGCTGCAAGAGGAACTGTGGGGCCAGAGCCCCCCACCTCTGTGATCTGTCCTGCAAATGCTTCCTTCTCTCTTACAGGCTCCACATATGGATGGGGCGCTGTCAGGGAACGAGTCGGAGCCAATGGAGTGGCTCAGTTATGGCAGCAGCCAGGTACAGTCATTGCAGCCACTGGACGCCCTATCCTTCCTCTTCCCCACGCACCATCCCCACCAAGGTCTCCTGCTCTCTTCCAGATGATGGGGAACAATGGCCTGGTTGGCTGCAGTGCAGACGAGTCCATGGACTGGGAGAGCTCTGTGTGCAGCCCCCAGGTATGGCCCCTGCTGCCGGCTGCACGGGCAGAGCTGGGGCTGTGCCCGGCCCCTTGGCGCTGCTCCGCGCTGCCTTTGGGGAGCAGCCGCGCGGGAGCCTGGCCCAGGTGTGCGGGCGCTCTGGCGGGCTGCGGCGCCGGGGCAGAGCTGCACAGGGCGCAGGAGCGCCCAAGGCCTGGGCACCTGCTGCCTCAGCCCCTCTGCCAGCGTCTGGGCTGCGCTGGCCACGCCAAGCCTCTGCCAGGGCACCAATGACGGCAGCGCTGCTGCCAAAGAGCCCGCGCAGCCGCCAAAGAGCCTCTGCTCCACGGGAGCCCCCGAGCCGCTCCTCGGCCCTGCTCACGCCTCCTTTTCCCTTGCAGGCCAAGCTCCCCTTCACCCTGGCTGCTGCTGGGAAGCGCTGGGCACGAGGACTCCGTCCCTAGACTATTGCATTTTTTTCTTTGTAGTGTCACAGTAGTTCTTAGATGTTGATATTGTTGATACTGTTTTTCATATTGTTGTTGTTACTGTTATTGTTGTTGTAGTTGTTATTGTTGTCGTTATTTTTGTTATTGTTATTCTTTTTTGTTGTTGTTTAAATATATATTCCTGTATCATTGTTCATATGTTGCGTATTTTTTCCAAGTGAGCTCAGGCACAAAAGGCATCCCCACCACAGGTCTGTGTGTGGAGCCCTGTGTGCACCAGGGGCAGGGGAGCAAAAAGTTCCTTCTGGGACTTCCTTTCACGTGTGGCGGTGGGGATGCCCAAAGGGGAATAAAACCCAGCCCCACCATGGGGCAGCTCTCAACTCTCCGGGTGCTGCACACAACATGTCCCCGCAGTGCCCAAGCCACAGGCAAAGGGAAGCTGTCACACCCCAGGGACACGGGGTCTGGAGATGCAGGGACAAACTCCCCAAGCCCCTGGGGGACACAGGGCCCCGCAGGGCTGGGACAGGCTCAGGGACCGTGTCACAGGGTCAGTGTCCCTGGAGGCGGCTGGTGCAGAAATGGGCTGCTGCCAGGAAGGGCCCCGTGCTGGGGACCACGGTGGAGGCTGCTCTGTCCCTCTGCTGTCTGCAGGGCCATCTGCCAGCTGCTCATGGTGACAATTTTGTGCCATGGGAGAAGAGGCCTTACAGCCTGACAAAACCCCACCGCTGCCCTTCCAACATCGCTGCTGCCCTGAGTACCCACGGAGCCCTCCCCGGTCACACAGTCACACAGTGCTTGACGTTGGAAGGGACCTCTCCACATCATCAGTCCAAGCCGCCCCTGCACAAGCAGGGAACCCTACAGCGTGTTGCACAGGATCACACTCAGGAGGGTTTGGAAGATGTCTAAAGAAGGAGCCTGCATAACCTCGCTGAACTCCCGCTTCCAGTGCTCCGTCACCCTAACAGGCAAAAAGCTCTTCCTCATATGCACATTGAAAGTGTCTTGCAATTTGTACACATTGAAACTGTGTTGCAATTTGCACCCTCTAGCCCTTGGGCTGTTGCTGGGCTCCACCAAGAAGAGTTTGGCCCTGTCCTTTTTACATCCTCGCCTCAGCTCCTTGTACCTCTTGATAAGTTTCCCTGTCACTCTTGTCTTCCCCAGGATAAACAGGCCCAGCTTGCTTACTCTTTCCTCATAAGATAGATGCTCCAGTTCCTTCATCATGCCTGCCACCAATTCCCCGTGCCACCAGCCCTGCGGCTGCTTGGGAGCCACCCAGAGCCCTCCGCGCACCTCTGGCGTCAGCCCCTTCCCAGCAGCTGCGCTCTGCCTCGCAGGGGCACTGCGGCATGCCAGCAAGCAAGCTTGGCCAGCACCAAGATTCTCCTTTGGGCTGCAGCACTTTGGTGGCAGGGGTTGCACTGCTTGCTTTTGGAGGGTTTCCATCAATGGGAGGGCTACACCTGGCAGCACCTTGCCCAAAGGCACCTAGCGTGTCCTTTCCCAAAGGCTGGGAATTCACCTCTGTTAGGAAGTGACTCTTTTACCCCAGTGCTGGGCAGAGATGCAGCAGCTGCAGGTCCCTGCTGTGGCTGAGGGCACATTTGTGCCTGCTCTGCCCTCTGCAGCCCTAGGAAGCCGTGGCAGGGCAACCAGTGCAGATGCCGCACCAAGGCTGCTCTCAGCCACAGCACATGGCGCCTGCAAGGTGCGCGGCAGGACAAGAGAAGGAGCCCAGCAGCGCACCTGGGGCTCCCAGGACACCACCAACTCGCAAGGGCTCTGCTGAGGACATGCACACCTGGCCCCGGGACACAACGGCCCTTTGCGCTCATTGCGCTACCAAGGAACACGTCTCAACCATGGAAAACAAAACTTTCTCTAGTTCGTGGGGCTGTAAGGGCAGGAGTGGAGCAGGGAAGAAAGAGCAAGGCGTTCAAGGCTGCTTGCAGGGGTGGAAGCAGAGCCCCAAGTGGAGCCCGGCCTCTGGGCAGGCAGCCGCCAGCAGCACCATGGGGCTGCGTGAGGAGACCTCCTTGGCACCCAGCAAGCCCAAGGCCACGCACTGCTCTCTGTCGCCAGGCTCAGCAGTGCCAGGGGGAGTCCAGCACACGCAGACCCTTCCTCACGGCAGCCCCCCTGGACCCTGCCGCTGCCCTCCTCCCCCCACGCAGCAGTGGAACATCCCAGAGGGGCAGTTATCGCCACGGGAACACGGATGCTTCCCAGGGCTGCGCCTCACAGTGGCCCCAGTGCTGGCCACGCAGCAGCAAGGCCAGGTGAGCAGCAGGGCCGCGCAGCACCAGGGGCCACCCGTGGTGCCCACAAGATGCAGGGGAGCTGCGGGGCTGCAGGGCAGCCTGCGCGATGCCTCCCAGGGGAGGCCACAAAGCCACCGCGCGACACTTGGTGCTCATGGCTGCAAATGTAAACAATTCCATTCTGTTGCAGACTCAGGACATTGAAAAAAAATGAATAAATGTGAAGTCGAAGAAATGGAATGGGAGAGCTCAGTGCAGGTACTGTGCGTGCAGGCAGAGGCTGCGCGGGGACGGCTGGCGCTTGGCTCTGCGAGAGCAGCCGCAGGGCTGGTGGCAGAGGTGGCAGGGAGCTCTGGCAGGCCTGGGTGCTGGGGCAGAGCTGTGCCAGGGCCAGGAGTGGCCTAGGCCTCGGGGGCTGCTGCCTGAGCCTGGCGCCCTGGCTCTGTGCACCGCCTGACCCGTGCACGCAGGGGACACGAGGCCCCGCACACAGAGCCAGCGCTGCCACCATGACCGTCCCCACAAGCTCTCCTGCTCTCTTCCAGAATTGGGGCACCCTCAATCATGTCGCCTGCAATGACGAGGAGCCCATGGAATGGGAGAGTTCAACCTGCACCCTCCAGGTATTGCCCATGCTGCCAGCTGTGCAGGGAAAACTGGGGCTCAACCTGGCCCCTTTCCACTTTCCTGGTTCCCGCTGTAAGAGGAACCGTGGGGCCAGAGCCCCCCACCTCTGTGATCTGTCCTGCAAATGCTTCCTTCTCTCTTACAGGCTCCACATATGGATGGGGCGCTGTCAGGGAACGAGTCGGAGCCAATGGAGTGGCTCAGTTATGGCAGCAGCCAGGTACAGTCATTGCAGCCACTGGACGCCCTATCCTTCCTCTTCCCCACGCACCATCCCCACCAAGGTCTCCTGCTCTCTTCCAGATGATGGGGAACAATGGCCTGGTTGGCTGCAGTGCAGACGAGTCCATGGACTGGGAGAGCTCTGTGTGCAGCCCCCAGGTATGGCCCCTGCTGCCGGCTGCACGGGCAGAGCTGGGGCTGTGCCCGGCCCCTTGGCGCTGCTCCGCGCTGCCTTTGGGGAGCAGCCGCGCGGGAGCCTGGCCCAGGTGTGCGGGCGCTCTGGCGGGCTGCGGCGCCGGGGCAGAGCTGCACAGGGCGCAGGAGCGCCCAAGGCCTGGGCACCTGCTGCCTCAGCCCCTCTGCCGGCCTCTGGGCTGCGCTGGCCACACCAAGCCTCTGCCAGGGCACCAATGACGGCAGCGCTGCTGCCAAAGAGCCCGCGCAGCCGCCAAAGAGCCTCTGCTCCACGGGAGCCCCCGAGATGCTCCTCGGCCCTGCTCACGCCTCCTTTTCCCTTGCAGGCCAAGCTCCCCTTCACCCTGGCTGCTGCCGGCAAGTTCTCGGCACAGAGACACCAGCACTAACTTCTTCTTTGTATTTTTCTCTATACACTTTGATATTAGCATTTATTGTTGTTAATATTTTTGTTGGTTTTATTGTTGTTATGGTTTACTATATTGTTGTTATTTTTCTTGTTATTGTTTATTATATTGTTATTTTTGTTGTTGTTTAAATATATATTCCTGTATCATTGCTTAAGCATTGCGTCTTGTTTCCAAGTGAGCACAGGCACAAAAATCACCCCCACTGCAGTTTTGTGTGTATGTATCCCAAAGATTGGAGACCCTAGGGACAAGAGAGGGCCAGCAAAACATCCATCTATGACTTCTCTTCACACATGGCCCAGGGATTACCACATTCCCTTTCCCATCTTCGTCTTTTACTTCCTGTTTTTCTTTTTTCTCGTCTTTATGCTTTTATTTTCCTTCTCCTTTTTTATTCCTTTTTGTTCTTCTTTCTCTTCTTTGTTGTTTCTTTCTGCTTCTTCTTTTTTTCCTCTTCTGTTTCATTTCTTTCTCTTTTTTCTTTTTTCTCTTTCTTTTTCTTTCATTCTTTTCCTTTCTCTTTTTCTTTTCCTGTGTCTGTTTCTGTTTGTGCTTCATTGTTATCTGTTTCTCTTTCTCTTTTCCTTTTTCCTGTTTTTTTTTTTCTTATTTACCCCTTCCTTTCCTTATTTTTCCTTTCACTGTTTAGTTTCTTTTTTTCCCTTGCCTTGCCTTTTCCTTTTCCTTTCATTTATTTGTATTCTTTTTTTCTCCTTCTTTATTTTTCCTTTATTTCCTTCAAAGTGTATCTGTGAGAGAAAATTATGGCAGAGAAAAAGAGTGTGGGACATCACGGAGCCAAAGAGCGTTCCCCACAGGCAGCAGGGACCGCAGCTCTGCTCCACACTCAGGTGCTCCCCTTCTAAATGCCTGCACTCAAGCAGTGCCAGGAGAGGACAAGCTCATCCTCAGGAGAGCAGGCATTGTTCTCTGGAAAGGAAGGGAGCTCCAAGGCCAAGCCTGCAAAGGAATGACGGTTCTTTTCCAGCAATGTGTATCCATGTTCGCCTAGTCCTGCTTCACTGCTTTAGCCCTCTCCTCAGCTTCTCCCAAAGAAGATGCCCTGCTTCTGCTGCATCTCTGCATGGCTCTTGCTTCGGTAGCAAGGCCAAGAGGGCAGCCTCAGATCCTGAAGGAACAATGAGTGTCCAGAGCGAGGCATGATGTCCACTCCTTCCAGCAGCCTGGAACACAGGGATACACCGCGCTCGCACCCGGCACCAAGCAGGCCTGACGCACAGTGCGAGCAGGCTCCTGCCGGCCTCCTGGTGCAGCTTGCTGAGCACACCTCTGTGCTCACACACCTCCTGCTCAGCAAGCATTTGCACCTGGCTCCTCACACCACCTGCCCCAAGGGAAAGAGCCCATGCTGAGCCATTCCTCTGGCCATTCCTTCCAAAGGGGGCCCATGCCTTTGTAGCAACTGCCAGCTGCAGCTGCGCACACCCAAAGCAAGTGGAGCTCTCGGGCTCTCCACACACGACAAGCTGCTCCACACAGCAACAACATGCTTTTCTCCTCAGGCCTAGAGTAATCCACTCCCACTACTCATCTCTCCCCCTCCACCAATACATATGGAATGGGTGAGTAAAGTGTTAACATCTGAAACAGGCACAAACCGGCGCTGATGCCGCACAAATATGTGTTAGAAATCGCAGATACTTTTCAAGGGCTGCTCAAATAGGGAACGGAAAAGTCTTGTAGAGGCACCCACTGACAGGGCACAACTCGACTCACTCATGGTGCAAAGCCCAGAGAATCTTACTCAACTTGCCTGCAGATTCTGGAAGGATCACCTTATGAGGATGACCATATCATGGCCGTGTCTTCTTCCTCCTAATGCTATAAATGACAGGGCCTAGCACTCATAAGCTGAGTAGGGGCCGGGAATGACACCTGAACAACTCCTGAGGCTGGGCCGTGAGAATTCCTCACCTCCCCTTAACCTGGCACCCTGCGCTAAGGAAACTCCTTGCATGGAGGAGAAACCCCTGCACATTCAGGAAGAAATGTGCTAGCATTAACCAGGTATAAGCAGTGTGTCCTGTTTAAGTGCCTCTCTCGCATATAGTATTTGCACTTTCGTGTTAACAGATGAGTTTCATTCTAAACTTACATGGACAGGAACCAGGTCGCCCAGGAAGATCCACCTGCTTCTTGGGAGACTGGCGTTTCCTGTGCAGGGGGCATTTGCTCTGCTGGAATTGAGTGACGCTCGTGTCCTCTGGCTGTCCACCCAAGCCTTTCCCGTCCCTTGCAGCACCCTGGCTCCTGCTCCTCCTGCCTCCCGGCTGCTGCTGCCTCTCGCTGCCTCTGCAGCCCACGCCTCTGCCCTGGGCCGCCTGCCATTTCCTCTCCAAAGCGCTCCAGGAAGGCCCACGCTGACAGAATCATGAAATTATAGAAGTGTTGAGACGGGAAGGCATCTCTGGAGATCACCTACTCCAAACTCAATCACGTTGCATAGGATCATATCCAGGAGGGTTTGGAAAGTCTCCAGAGAAGGAGAGTCCACAACCCCCTGGGCAACCTTTGCTGATGATGTGTCACCCTCGCCGCCAGCCGCTCTTTCCTGCTATTCAGAGGGACCTTCCTGTGCACCAGCTTGCGGCTCTTGCCCCTTCAGCTAGCATGGGCCAGCAATAAAATGAGTCTGGAGTCCTCCTCTTGACACCCTCCCTTAAAGGCATTTTTACTGCTTAATAACATCCCTCTCGGCCTTCTCTCCTCCAGGCTGAACGGACCCAGCTCTCACAGTCTCTCCCCACAGTAAAGATGCTCCAGTCCCCTCATCGTCTCCAGAGCCCTATGCTGCACTCTCTCCAGTAGCTCCATGTACCTCCTGTCCCGGGGAACAAACAGCTGGACGCAGCCCTGCACATGTGGTGTCCCCAGGGCCTGAGGAGATGGGCAGGATCCCCTCCTTCGACCTGCTCCCAACGCTCTTCCTACTGCAGTACAGGGCAGCAAGGGCTGCCTCAGCCACAAGGGCACATTGCTGGCTCTTGGTCAGCTTGTTGTGCACCCCAGGTCCTTCTCTGTGCTCTCTGGCCACAGCCTGCACCATGGGGCGAGAGGAGCTGGGGCTGCAAAGGGGCCTTGGAGCCTCCAGGGTTTCCTGTGCGGGGCCCATTTTGAGAGCGCCTCTCGGCTCTGTGAAATGGAGGCCGAGCGGCGGGTGCTCCAAGCCCTGCTCAGCCAAGCACGGGCAGCGGGAGCCACGAGTCCCTCCCCCATGCAGGGAGAGGAGTCTGCAGAGAAGCAGAGAGCGCCTTTTTCACAGGCCCCTTTTGGCACTCTCCTTGCTGGGGCCTTCCCAGAGCCCTCGTGGGAGCTGCTCTGCAGGAAGGCTCTGCAGCCTGCGCTCCAAAGGCCCAGGAGCGCCTCTGTCTTGGAGCCAGCACGCAGCAGGCAGCAACTCAGGGAAATTCGACTGAGCTGCTGAACTTGCCGCGTGAGGTCAAGATCCCTTTGGAGCCAAGCTGCAGCCTTGTCTTCTACAAGACTAAGCTGGGGGAAGAGGTAAAAGCAGTCAAAAAGGGCTAGAAAAGTTCCCTCTTCTTCTTCCTTTCCTTGTCCTGACACACCGAGCATCCTGCAAGAGGGACATTACGAGAGCAAAGCAGTGGGACATCCTGCTGTCAGCGGGAGCTGCAGTCCTCAGTGGGACAGGGGCTGGTGCATGCGCTGCGAGGAGGCAGGAGGTGGCAGGAGCAGGAGCCAGGTGGTGTCCAGGAGTGGGAGAGCAGGTCCCAGCACAGCTCTGTTCCGGGGCAGAAGCTTTTTTTCTCTATACACTTTGATATTAGCATTTATTAGCATTTATTGTTGTTAATATTGTTGTTGGTTTTATTGTTGTTATTGTTTACTATATTGTTGTTATTTTTCTTGTTATTGTTTATTATATTGTTATTTTTGTTATTGTTTAAATATATATTCCTGTATCATTACTTAAGCATTGCGTCTAAGCACTAAGCGACTAAGCACTGCATTCCTTTGGCTTTTCAAGTGCACCTAGAAACCGCGGGTGCTTTGCCCCTATCCTCTCAAAGGAAGGGAAGGGAAGCACCAGCAGATTTCCAGATTTCCAGATTTCACCTGCAGCCCCTGGAGGAAACTGCACCATGGACCACGTGGCTGGAGATTCGCATTCAGTGCCCAGCTCAGCCCTTCCTTTACCAGAGAGGTTTGCATATGCCATGGCATCCAAGACAAGACAAATTCACTTCCCACTGCAGCTATGAGCAGCCATGCAGTTTGCTCTCACGCAGAACCCCCTTCAAGTTGGACACATGCAATGAGAAGCGAGTGATTTTTGGAAGTACGAGCTTGCCTGAACTTCCCTACATTCACTGCCATTCTCTAATCAGAGCCATGACACTGTGCATAGACGCGCAACACTCCTGTTTGGTGGTAGCTGAGGGTGATGGGAGCCAGTGCTGCCCCGGTTTCTTTCCTTTTTTGTGTGCGTGTGTCTTGTTTTCTTTGCCTTTGATTATCACAGTATTAATAGACAGTAGCAATGCTGTTCCTGCCATACATCATGCTGCCTCACAGTGACAAAAAGCATCCTCACTTGAGATGCCCCTGAGACTACTGAGAGCAGATTGCAGTGCTCTCTCCGCTCCAATATGATCAAGCTTCTGCTCAGTTCCTCCAAGCATTTGAAGGGGAGCTAGATGGTCTGCAAGGGTCTTTTTCCCCAGCACTAGCCCAAGAGAGGCAAACACGTCAGTCACTATTGACAGAAGAAAACAAAGAATTAGTTTATGCAGGTCCAAAGATTACCTCCCTGAATATTTCAGGAGCCCTTTGTAGCCCAACTGTTGGCCATTCAAGAAGGCTGGAGGACCCTGTTGCCTGGTGAGCCAATGTCCCAGCTCCCTTACCCAGAGCTCAACCAGAAGGACACACTGACACGCTGGACACACTGGTGCGCCATTACACCAAACTGGAGGAATGGATTTTCTTTGGCTCTGAGCTGAAAGACTTGCATATGCCAAGACCCTTCCTCCTTTTGCTCCTCTGTGTTCAATGAGTCCCGAAAAAGAGCAAAGGGAAAATAGGGGCCCTGCAAACCTTCACTCCATTCAATCCTGTCAGACTGCTAACCACAGCCGTAACCCTGGTGAGTAACTGACGGAGTGATGAGAGCAGGGGGAATGTTTTCTGGAGTATTTCTAGAAAGGCCTAGAATGGAGAAAAACAGCTTTGTTCCACAGGGAATCGGCTGAGCCCATCCCTGCAGAGGGGAGCTCTGGGCAGCTCATGGGGATGGCCTTACTGCTCTCTCATTAAGGCCAGTGAGAAGGTACCAGCTGCACTGGAAGGAACCCCAACAGTGCTTTTGTGCTCCATCTTCTTGAGAAAAGAATATCATTGCTGATTATGTTTCAACACCTTCTTGTAGCTGAGCTGAAGAGCAGCTCAAAGGAGACGCTCTTGATTTAGAGCAAACTTCTCCACCCATAGCTGTCTGATCTGCTCTGCGTGGGAAAAGCTACTTTGAGACAGTATTGCTCTGGCAATGCCTGTTTCCCCAAAACACAAACGAGAAACAGGAAACGGCTGAGCAGTTTCCTTCTGGAAGTGCTTTTGTGGCGGCCTCCCGTTCCCAAGCAGGGGACTTGTTGATGCAGGTTTGAAAGCGGCGTTTGGAAGTGCCTGTTGGTGGCCTGGGGGTTTTATTTCACCCTGTGCTCTGCAGTGATGTGCCTGCCTGTGAATAGGCCACCTCTGACTGCTGTGTAATGGCGCATGAGCGACAACAGCCAGTTGCTGCTGGGCCTTCCAGTCCCACCGTGGGTTGTGGGAACTTGTGGGCGCAGAGAATGTCCTTGGCAAGTGCTTTGAGGAAAGCTGGGGCAGGCTGGGTGGGTTTGTTTCCATTCTGGCAATGATGCAGCCTCCTGGTGCCGCAGAGGGGCTGCGCAGCTCTGCCCACGCGCTGCTGGCACCGACAAACCGTGCGGCAGGGGCTTCTCCCTCGTGCCTGCAGCTGTGCCAGGCCAGCAGTGCAGCAGAGCAGGGCTGCAGGGCAGCAGATCCGCTCATGCGCTGCCATGGGCTGCTGCCAGGGGAGAGCGGAGCTGGCTTTGCTTTGGGATCCTTCACTAGTACCCCCCAGGTTCTTCCCAGTGCTCCCAGTGACCCTGGTGTCCCGAGGCACCTGGCAGTGACCCACTAAGCTCAGTGCCTGCAAACCCCTTCCCTCCAGTCCCTGTGCTCTCCACTGTCCCCAGTCAGCACCACGCAGGGCCCACATCCCCAGGGAGGCAGGACCAGGGTTGTTGCCACACCGCACACAGCCCCACATGGACAGACAGTGCCTCCCCGCAGGGACAGAGATTTATTTCCCTCCTGCTCTGTGCTGCTGGCCTCCCCCCGCGCAGAGCTCTGCAGCTACTTCCCGTTGAGCACGGGGCTCCTCTACGTGCTCCGGCCTCCAGTAAGCTGCAAAGACACTGACGTTGAGTGGAGCAGCGTGGGAACAAGGCCCTGATGCCCGTGGTGCCCAGATGGGGCAGCTTGGCCAGGAGCAGTGCCTCAGCACCCCGCTGCTACTCACCCAGGACATGGATGGCTGCCGCCTGTGGCGCCTGGTGGCTTCCCAAGCAGCAGCTCCAAGATGTGCTCAGGAGCTGCTCGAACAGCATGGGGCAGTCTTGGGCCTGCGACAACACACAGTGCAGGCAGCGGGAGCTCATCCCCATCTCCAACAGCCCCCTTTGCTCCCCTCTGCCCAATCGCCTGCCCACCCATGGCCAGCACCGGGACGACCCCGTGATGTGGGAGTCACGGGGTGGGCGGCCAGCACAGGGACACAGCCCCAGCACACAGCTCACTCACCAGGTGTCTGCAGACCTCGTCCTGCATCTCCTCTGCACTCAGCCCAATGCTCATGTTGAGACGCCTCCGCAGCCTCTTCGACTCCAGAAACGGGGCGCACAGACGCAGGACCACCTTGCACACCTACAAAAGAGCCCCGGGCCCTGTCATGGGGATGCTCTGCACCTGCTCGGGCACTGAGGAAGGAACCTTGCCAGCAGGGCAGCATCACCCAGGGCCCATGGACACTCCGGCAGCCTCATGCAGAAGGGAGCGAGTGCCCCCATGGCTCAGCCAGCTCCACGGGGCTTTCTGTGGGGTGCCTGGGGCTCTTACATTGCACACAGCTGGGGACGGGTCCCGAAGGTGCAGCACTAGGCTGGGAAAGGCCTCCTCCACCTCCCTGCCGAAAAACAACCTCCTCCCCGACGCAGAGGAGGCCACGGCGCTGCAGAAGCCGAAGGCCGAGCAGCGCAGCTCCTCTTCCTCCTGTGATGAGAAAGACTGTTGGGCAGGCTGCTAGCACACAGTGCTCGGCACCCGCGCGGTGCTGCCCACAGGGCTGGCGGCGGCTGCCCCCTGCCAACAGCAGCCCACGGGGGACGGCAACCCGTGTGGGCTCCCGCCTGCCCACAGAGAGCCAGCGGCTCCACTTACCACCCCCCAGAGTGTCCGGCAGCTCCTGGCCACCTCTCCAAAGGCAGAGCCCACGGCCCTCGCCTCCAGCCATCCCAGCACCTTGGTCAGTGCCACCAGGCTCTCCGTAGCCACCTCCGGGCTGCCCACGTCCTCCAGGCCCCTGAGCAGCGCTCTCACCGCGGTGGCCCAGTGTCTCTGCAGCTGCAGAGCGACACGCACATGAGCTCTTGTCTCTCAGCGCTACTCTTCGCTGTGGTGCCAGAGGCAGCGCTTTCCAGAGCAAGCCCAGGGGAGAGCCCTGATGCCAGGGCATTGCCTCAGCACAGCCCTGCACCTGCCTCGCCTCCTCGAGCACCTCCGCGCTCCTTCCCAACTCAGCTTGCGCTCAAAGCCCATCAGAGGCTGCCTCACCTTGGTGGGTGCTCCTGTGGCCACGTTGCCGAGGTCCCTCATGGCCATTCGACTCACGCTGCTGACAGGGTCGCGCGATCGCTCTGCCAGCGTCTCTAGGAGGGGCGTCACGATCTTCTTCTCCCTCACTAGCTGGTCCTTCATGAGCTGCAATCAAGACATGTGAGTGCTAGCATGGAGCACCCCTCACCCTGGGTGAGATGCAGGAAGCTCTGCGAGCCCCCTCGCTCCACGGCTGCCTCACCTCGGCACAGAACGCGGTGGCTGTGAGCCGCAGGTTCGCCGAGCGGGAACGCGGCCAGCGGAAGAACCGCTGCACCAGGCGCTGCGGGACCTGCTCCGTGCGCAGCAGCACACTGCGCACAGAGCACCAACAGCCTTGTAGCACGTGCTCACACAGCACAGCCCCGCGGCACCGCTCCCAGCTGCGCCCACCCCGGTGCAGACACCGCTCGCACTGGAGCAGAGTTCGGGGCAGGCCCCAGATCCCGGCAGCCCTTCCTCCAGCACAGCCCCCGCCAGGGGCTCGCACCTCGCCAGGAGACACACGCTGGCCTGGGATGCTGTCAACAACGCCCACGCTCCCTGCTCCCACAGCAGCCGCAGCCACCGGTGCTCCAGGCTCTTGGTCGGCACCAGCTCCAGCGCCTCCACAAACAGGCTGCAGGGAGAGAGACCAAGGAAAGCTCCAGGTACAATAATTTGTGGGAAGCTGCTCTTCAGCACAGCCCCATGATGGATCCAGCCGCAACACTCAGCTGAGGTGCAGAAATGGTCCAACGCCCAGTGCGCTGCCCTACAGAGCCCAGTCCCACCTACCACGGAGGCAGCCCAGCTCCAGGGCAATAGGCAGGTGCTCCTGCAAGGCCATGGGCTGCACACACAGATTCTGCCCCTGCCGCTCCTCACCTGCCCGGTGGGTCACTCCTCATCAGTTCTCCAAGGGACACTTCCATTTCCTCCCCCAGCGTCACACTGAGCTGCTCCAGGAGGTTTGGAAGCAGCTGAGGAAGCAGGCGCCGAACCAGGGTGTCGCTTCTCAGCGCTGACACCACCTCACAGAGGGCGCGAGTGATCTACAGAGAAATTCAACCAAGAACCGCCTGGTAAAACAAGGCCATTGCCCACAGACCACATCCCCCTGACGGTCAGGGGCTTTTACTCACTCCAACTCTCACTGCAGGAAGAGCCTTTCAGCCTGGCAGCCACAAGCTGTCCCAGCTCCCCACGCTGCTACCACACCAGCTCAGCACCCCACAAGGCTCCACGGGCCCTCACAAAGGGCAGGAAACCCTCAAGCATCACACTCAAGCACTGCTTCGAAAGCACACGCAAAGAAGCACGGTCGCCAGGGCTGCTGACCTTACCATGCGAGGCTCCAGGGCAGCCTGGCTGCTGCCCAGCTCCCCAAAGCAGCAGTTGCTCCCACGGCTCTTTCCAGCTGCCCCCAACTTCTGTGTTAAGTGCACCAGGATTGGGCAGCCCACGGCGCTTCTCCCCAGGCTCCTCCACACCTCTGCTGTGTTGCTGCAAAGGAACACACGCCAGCACGTGAGCCGGCATCCCTGGCTACCCAAGGTACCTCCGGAGAAGCCATACACCCTCCTTGTGCGCACGGGGACTGCCAGTGCCCAGGTCCCAACAGGGACACGAGCTGCAGCGCTCAGCCTTGCGCGGGGCAAAAGCACTGGCTGCCGAGAGGGCCGCCCACGCAGACGAGCCCCGCAGCTGGCTCTGACGGCAGCGGGAAGGGCGGCTGCACAGACCTGTCCATGGGCAGCAGTGTCTGCAGGAGGCTGCCCAGCACCGGCTCTTGGTGAGAGCAGCACAGCAGGACCATCGTTCGCAGTACCACGCACTGGGGAGTGCTCTGCTGGGTGCTCCACAGGCACGTGCAAGGGATAGACATGCGCTCAAGCACCTGAAAGGAGATGGGCGAGAAAGAAAGGCTCGGTGCGTCCTTTCACCGTGGTGCCTCGGGGCCAACACACTACCTCAGAGAACAGCCAAAGGCAAACCTAAAAAATGTCTCTCTCACCTCCTCCTGGAATATCTTCTCAACACAATCCCCCAGGAAGGCGAGTGTCCATGGACTCACAGCCCACATGCACATGGGCCTGTCGCACAGCAGGTTCTCCACAATGCTGTTCATGAAGCCTGTGGCCTGGCCTTGTGGGAAATGTTTGCACACAAGCTGGGGAGAAATCAGAAACACAAGTGAGTGCACCACAGGAGTTGCTCAGATGCAAAACATGTGTCCTGAGAGCAGCACTCCCACACACACGTGCACACAAACATATCATGGTCCCTGTCCTGCTTGCCGAGGGCCAGGTACCTTGGCAATGTTGGTGGAGGTTGCCAGCAGAGACCCAGAGGTGACAGTGCTGAGCCTCTTGGACAGACATGTGACCTGGGTCCATGGCGCCATGTCCATGTTTTTGGCTGGAACTATCAGAAAGGGGAGTGACGTTCATGGGGAGGCAACCTACGGATCCCTGGGTGCTGAGCGAGGACATGAGGGAGGCCAGCAAAGGCCACACAAAGCCAGGGTCCCCCAAGGCAACACAGTATCTTTGCAAGCTGGACAAGGTGCTACGGCACAGGGGGACAGGGCCTGGTGCTGGGCTCCTTCCTCCAGGCAGCAGCAGGGGCAGCCCTGCCTATTCCTCTCACCAGCTCTCTGGAGAAGGCGGCAGACGCAGGTCACTGCCCGCCGATGGGCTGCGGCTGACTCCTCGCACGCCAGAGGCCCCAGCAGTCCCACCAAGGAGCCAAAGTCTTGGAAGACGCCGCCTCGCGGCAGGAGCAAGACACAGGCACAAGGTCACCGGCATCGCCACGGCCGCTGGCCCTCTCCCGACTGCAGGGCCTCGAGCCTTGGCAAAGCCGGGCAGGAACAAGGGGCCACCCACAGCCCTGGGATACCCAGAACCCGCCGCCTGCCCATGCAGAGCTCCTGGCACAGGGTCCCCGCTCACCCTCTGCTTGCGCCTCTCTTTGCAGGTGCCCAGGAACCGCTCAACAGATGACAAGGCCAGCTGAAAGTGCCTCTCAGCACAGCGGGGCACAACTGAAACCATTCCCTACAACGCAGCAAAAATGGGGAGTCACTCTCACCACAGTGACCAGCCCTGGCCAGCTCCACTGGCCAGGCAGCTTTCCTGAGGTAATGGTAGTGAACAGAAATGCAGCAGGGCCAGAGCAGGGCACACAGAGCCCCTGAGCCCCAGGACACGCAGCACAACACGAGGAACCCTCACCTGCGCCTCCCACAGCTCCAGGAAGTTTGCACTTTGCAGGTGCCCCAGGGTCTGCTCTTGTACGAAGCGGGGACTCCCGCAAGCTGCCAGGGCTGTGCCGAGCGCCTTGTACAGGAACCTCTGCAAGAGAAGAGGCCAGGCCCCAGCTGCAGTGACAGCCCAGCCTGCAGGACAGGGCCAGCCCATGGCAGCCCCACGGTGCCAGCACACACCAAGGCACCCGCAGCACCAACAGCAGCCGCTGGCCAGACTGGCCTCAGGACCAGCTTAGAATGGAGGGGGCACAAGCCCCTTCCTGGGCAAAGAGAGAGGGCAGGGGCAAAACCAGGCACGGAGCAGAGCAGCATCGCCGACCCGAGTCCTGTCCGGCGCCCCCCAGGGTTTTGTCACCGCAGCCGTCGGGGTACGTGAACAGCAGCAACACTGCACAGGGAACAAACCTTTTCCCAGGACAGGCGCGGAGAGCAGCCCAGCTGATGGCTCATTTCCCTGCTAAGGTCAATAATACAGACATCGTTCACAACAACGTCCAGTGAGGTTCGCAAGAACTAGGGTGAAGCGGGAGATGAAGTAAATGCCCCCCTGTTCCTGGCCAGGACCTTTTGCATACCCCAGGGACCCTGGAGATGGCCGGGGCAGAGCACCCTCTCGCGACTGCCCCTCTGCCCACCGGCCCCTCCTGTAACTGCCTCTCGCTCTTCCCCCTCAGGAGCCACTCAAGCCCTTGGGCGCTGCACATGTCAGGAGCAGGCAGTGCCACGGCACAGGCCCCCGAGGAGGAGGCTTCTGCCCTGGCCTTCAGCTGCCTTTATGCCCAGTCATTCTGCACGTGCTGAGAGCAGCTCTTCCAAGCAGGCAGCCTGCATGGCCAAGGAAGGCACTGGGGTCTTGGGACCTGCTTGTGCCACTCAGTGCCTCAACAGGGAGTTCCAGGGTTCCTCCTTGCCCTTTTCCTGGGCCTGCTTACCCCATCCATGTGTGCCCCCACAGGGATGCTGTACCTGCAGCAGAAGGCTCTCCCATTCCACCATGTCCAGGTTTCTCGCAGTTCTTCCTGCAAAGCCAGAGAAATCAGAAGCTCTTGCTGCTATTCCAGCATCGTGTCTCCTGTCCCAAAGCCTCAGGCCATTGGCCTGATAAGTTCTGGCAAACATGACTGCACCCTCTCCACCAGACTCAGTGCTGCCCTCTCCGCATGCAGCCTCTCCCTCTGTGGACACTTTACCTGCCAGGTGCTGCAGCAGCACGGGGATCTCTGCAGCCCAGCTTGCCCCCACGCTCCCGTGGATCATGCTGGGAAGCGCCTGCAGCAGGTACAGGCCTGCAGTGCCACAGCCAGTGCCTGCGTGGGGAGTCACCGCGGCCACCACCTAGGGCAGAAGACGGATGGCCTCGTGCAAGCCGCAGGAGCCGTGGCCACCCCGCAGGCAGGCGAGCAGGGAGGCTGGCATTGCCCTGGACGCCAGGAGGCAGCTGACAGCCTTGCCTGAGCGCTGCCACCCTCTGGGAGGAGCAGGAGCTCCCGACGGGCAGGGGCTGCCCATGCACCCTCTGACATCCTCCTGCCTCCTCCCAGGGTGCCCTGCACTGGCCGTGGCACCATCTCTTCTGCGTCTCCCCTCTCTGCAGCCATGAAAGCTCTTTCCTGGGGCCTTGTTACTCACCAACAGGCAAACCAGCAGGGCCTGGGGCGCTGGCAGAGCAGCTGTGGGCACAAAGAAAAGCCACGTGAGACGCCCAGCCCCACCAGGCCCTGCCCACACCATGTCCTGCAGCCCCATGCACAGCTGAAGGGGACCCCAGCTGCGCTGCCTGCGCCTTCGCTTCCCACCTTGCTCCTCAGACTCCAGGAGCTCGTGTGCTGCCTCCTCTTCATGGCAGTCTGCTCTCTCCCGCCTCCTGGTCAGTGCACACAGGCAGCGGCAGAGCGGGACCAGCATGCCCGTGTACTGGGCCGGCACCACGTACTGCAGCAGTTTGGGCCACAGGAGCTGCAGGCAAGAACCGGGCCACTGGGCACGCCGCTATTTCCACCTCTCCCTCCCAGGCCTCCTGTTATTGATGCTTCTGCGGCACCAGCCCAGCCCCTGGGCCTCACTCCTTCCCTCAGCCTCACTCTGGCTTCCTCCTCCACCTTCTCTCCCTCTCGCCCACCTGGCTTTGTGCACCTTTTCCCTCACTTTGGCTGCCTGCTTGCTGAGAGCAGCCGCCACAACTCACCCCCGGGGACAGCTCGCCTCCCTGCTGCAAGGGGATGCCCTATGGTCCCCCCAGTTCCTATGTCTCATTTACAGAAGGCAGCCAAGACATGCCCAGCTGTGCTCCTTTCAGCCACAGCATGCGCTGAACGAGCAAGGGCAGCCCTAGCTCTTCTTGGCTGCTTTAGGGGCTAAGATGGGCAGTGTCAACACACCGGGGAAAGACAGAAAGTAACAGCGTCCAGCAGCAGACAACTCACTTTGGCCACTGCTCTGGTGGAGACATCCATCGTGCCCAGGATGTGCCTGCACAGGCGCTGAATGGCCTTTTCTTCCTGGGCTTCCATCTCAGAAAGAGTTCCTGATGTCTGCGAGACAAAGGTGGGAAACACCCGTGGATGCCCATTCCCAGCCCTTTCAGTGCACGGTGATGGGAGGCTGCTCCCACTGCGGCACCAGCGTCATTGATCCTGCTCACCAGGCAGAACACCCAATGCTAAGGATGCCCATGGCACCGCTGCGGCACGGGACACAGACCAGCGCCACCCTCTGCCCTTACCAGTTTGCGTGAGGAGCGGCTGAACTCAGTGAAGATGTGCCCCACCACGTCCCCATGCCGAGCAGCCCAGGGTGCTGGAGTGCAGCAGCTCCCCGGTGAAATGCAGGACGGCTGCTCTTACCTGGTGGAGAGGCTGCAGTCACAACCCACACCAAACGCTTGGGTTTGACGGCCTTCACAGAGCTGCAGCCCCTCTGGCCAGGCCGAGACAATGAGGGAGCAGCCCTTGCCCTGCAGCTGCCACCAGACTCCGACCCCAGGCCCTGTCTCCCACTGGGCACCCACAGAATTGCGGAGCATCAGGCTGGGAACTCGACCGTAGCGGGCAGCCACATTGCGCAGGATGACGAGCACCACCTCCGCCGACACCTCCTGCAGGCTCCTCAGGTGGCCTTGCAGTGCTGACACCACCTCGCGCCGGTGGGAGCGGGCCAGGGCCACCAGGACGTCGCTCGCTGCCGTCCTCACAGCGGGCGTCACACCCTGGAACACAACAGTTCCTGCATGGTGGGAGCACGACCGGCTGTCCCCCACGCTCAGCCTCCAGGCACCACATAGATCCCGTGATGTGATTCCCATTGCCCCTTTCTCACAAACAGCCCATGACCCCCTCTCTGCACAGCTCCAGGTACCTCCCTAAGCCCCACAAACAAGGACACGTCCCGAAGACTCTCCGTAGCCAGAGATGGGCACCAGCATCCGGAGTCTCCCTAAGAGAGAACAAACTCACCTGGGCTGCTTGCAGGTCTGCAGACACCGTTGCTATTACTCTGTCTACAACAGAGCTCTGCAGACAGCTCTGAGAGCCGCACAAGATGCTCTCCAGCTGGCGGTAGGTCTCTTCTCGGCCGCCCTGACACATCACACACTGTGTGGTGGGACATGCAGCCCTACAGCATCTCCGGGATGATGAGGCTGTGATCAAACTGTCGGCACCGCTCAGCACAGCTGTTAGGAGCGGCCGAGACTCCTGTGCTGGGATTTCCTGACGCAAACCCAAGCCCCAAGTCCGGCACCACCACCACGAAAGAAGGGTACGTGGGAGCGACTGCCCAACACCATGGCAGGATCAGCGTTTGCAGTGAGACATGGCAGGAGGGCAGAGGTGCCATGGAGCCAGGACTTCCATGGCATCAGTGAAGCTGGGGCACTGTGGGCAACCCTCCAGCCCCATGGGACAGTCCGAACTCACAGTGGCATCTTGCAGACCGTCCAATAGAAAAATCACCATGGCAGCAAAGGTCGTGATGGCCACAGGGACAGACCCAGCCACACTCCCGCCATCCTCCTCACGCACAGATCCGCTCCGGGGACCTGCACGAGTGAAGAAACCTGGAAGGAAAAGCGGAGGGTTGCATCACTGCAGCAGCTGTGGGGAGGGTGCCGAGGCCTCAGCTCTGCTCTATTATCCCCAGCTGCCTTCACCTGGCTCCAGCTCCCCTCCAGGCACCCGCAGGCCCTGCCCTTGCCCTGCCCGGTCGAACCAGAGCTGCCCTTCGTGGCCACCGCCGGCCGCTCCCGTGTCCGCCCTTCGCCGCTCAGGGCACTCGCTCCCCCTCCGCTCCCCCTCACGCATGTCAGCGCCTCCTCTCCTCCCCTCGCGCCCGCTCTGGGCACCCTTAGGGCAGGAAGGCCTCGCGCTTTGCTCCATTCTCCCGGGTCTCCGTCTTCTTCCCGACACTACGGGGGAAAGATGAAGCCGCTCAGTCGTTGGTGCCGGCAGCAGCAGGGCGCAGAGCCCCTGCAGAGCTCGCCCATCTCTGCAGCCACCGCTCCGCAGGCCACAGCGCCCACAGCCAAGTGCAGCATTTCCTCCAGCACCACCAGCAGGACAAGCGAAGCAGCCCCGCAGGAGAGAGGCGCCCGCATTGGCACGCATTTACCAGAGGAAGGGCTGCTGGCCCATTCTCCACAGCCCTTGGGCCTGCAGCCAGCTCGACTCCTCCCGGCAGGCTTCACAGGGCTGTGCCCGCTACAGACCCCGCAGGGCTCGCGCTGGCAGCACGCTGCAAGGGCAGGGAGGAAATGCACACTGGCTGCCGCCCAGCCTGCCCTTGCGCGCCCGCAGCCCCTGCACTCGCGCTCCCGCTGCCACCTGCCAGGCCCTGCAGTCAGCACCAGCCCCACGCGCTCCCTGGGGCTAAGCCCGGCCACCCTGGAGCCGGGCAAAGCGGCACCTGGCACATCCTCCCCGGGCAGCAGGAGCCTTCGCGCACCCCACGCTGCTCCTGGGCGCTCAGCAACGCCAGGCCGTGCTGGGACACGCCACACACTTACTCTTGCCGTGGCATCTCTGGGCCTGGCGACTCTTTCTTCTCTGATATAGATGGAAGGCCAGGAGAAACCACCGCTCCTGCAGGACGTGCTCCAGTTTCCTTCCTCTTGTGGCCCTGCTGGAAGGCACCGCAGTGCTGTGGCTGCTGCTGCTCTGCTTCAGGTTGCAGCTATTGCGCCAGACAAGCAGACAGGAGCCTTTTCAGATGGCAGGAGGTGAGGAGAGAAAAACCGTGGGCTCAGAACGATCCAATGTGAATCAACATGAGAAAAAAAAAACAGTTTTTTGAAAAAAAGCCATCCCTTATATACCAGTTCCTTTCCCGCTCTGTGCATAACTCCCCACTGCTGGTGGCAGCACACTGCAAAAGCACCACACACACCCAGAGCTCCCATGAGGAGCAGGTTCTGCAGCTTGTGCTCACAAAGCAACCCAATGCGAGCACAGGCTTCCCCAAGCTATCGCTCCAGGAGCCTCACCTCACTGCTCCCATTGCGCACCCTGCTTTGGGCAGCATTGCTCCCATCACCCCTGCATGCCTGGGGCGCACAGATGAAGTCCCTGAAGTGTGTCCCTAAAGTGTGGGACAAATGTACTAAGGCGTTAGCCGAGGAGACGATGTCTTCAGGTTGTGGGAAAAACCTTAAGGCTTGGGGAAAAGCTGTACAAGCCTTGCAGAAAGCTATAAAAGAGCAGGAGACCTGGGTGGTGGTAAAGGACTGTTTGTTGGCCACCCCGAAAATGGGAGTCGGGGCAACCGCACAGACTTTGCACCCCCCAGATGATGGTGATTCTGCTGAGGCTAAAGATCTGCAAGAGGGCGATACATCCCCTCCATCCCCGAACCCCGTCCCGCTTACAGAGGAGCAGAAACAGCCGAAATCTGTTTGGGGCGAGCTAGCCAAGGAAGCTAGGAACATTGAAAAGAAGTCAGAGCTTGGGGACGTCTGGGCCAGGCCACCACCCTATGCCCCCCAAAATGGCACCGAGCCGCAAGGGGAAGGGCCAGGCGAGGGTGCCCCCGGCGGGAACAGGGAGGAACCGTTAGAACTAACAAGCGCGAGTGAGGGGCCGAGAACCAATGACCCTGACCGGACCGGTGAGGGAGGCCCCAGGGAGGCGCTGAGAACCAATGACCCTGACCGGACCGGTGAGGGAGGCCCCAGGGAGGCGCTGGGAACCAATGACCCTGACCGGACCGGTGAGGGAGGCCCCAGGGAGGCGCTGAGAACCAGAGCGGCCATTTCACAAAAGGCGCCTCCGCGAGTAGAAGGCGGGGCGAGCCAAGAGGGGGGAACAGCCCGCCCGGAACGGAAGTGGGCGGGACGGAAGTAGGCGGGGCCGGAGCCCAACGAAAAAGTACCGGAGCCCGGAAGTGACCAGTCAGTCGAGTTCCGGTTCCGGATCAGACACTAGTCAGGACGAGTGGCTCACAACTGATTCAAACTTAAGGAAGGAGAAAAAGAAGGTAAACAGAACTAAGGGCCAAAATATTCCCGTCTGAATTAAAGAAAAACCGCGAAGGGGAGAAACCCCTCTCACGGACTGGAAGGAAATAAAGATCGCATGTGCCGACTGGGCCCCATCAGCCGCGCTAGCGTTCCCGGTCCGGGTGACGGAGGGGGGACAGAGGGTCCACTCGCCGATAAAATCTAAGGGCGTACAAGCGATTGTTAAAGCAATTGCAGATAAAGGGATTAATTCTGCCATGGTCTCAACCCTCATAGATGGTATCTTCGGGGGGGACGATATGCTCCCGTTCGATATAAAACAAACTTGTAGGATGATCTTTGATGCAGCAGGGATGATTGTTTTCAAACAAGAATGGGAAGACAACTGTGCGAGGTATTTAGCCCTAGTAACTGGGGCAGATCACCCATTACACGGCTCCAGCCTGCAGCGGTTAATGGGTACAGATCCAACAATGATCACACCCCAGGCGCAGGCCCAGGGCCTGCGAGCCCATGAAGTTAGGACAACTACTCGTGCGGCCAGGGAAGCCATTCGCACGGCCTGTAGAGCTGTTGCCAAACCATCGCCATGGTCCACAATAAAGCAAAGTGAAAGTGAGAGCTTTACACAATTTGTAGATCGTCTCCAAGCAGCGGTCGACTCTTCGTCCCTGCCCACGGAGACAAAAGGCCCGATTGTAGCGGAATGTTTACGCCAACAATGCAATTCGGCAACCAAAGAAATCCTGCGATTATTGCCGGTGGGGTCAAGTATCGCAGACATGATTAAGCATGTTGCAAAGGAAGAGCATCTGACCCCAATTCAGGTGGCTGTTCATGCCGCAGTAGCCAACGTAATGGCAGGTTCTAAATGTGGCCAGGCAGGCCACGTTGCAGTAAACTGCCCTTGGCTGGGGGACTCGCTGGCAGCGCTCCCCCCACGCCAAGATCGACCCAAAGGTCACTGACAGGAAAGATGGCAGAGTCAAGTGGTGCCCGCTTAAGTCTATTAAACCAGACCTTCAAGACAAAACTAATGAAAATTGTGAGTTTCTGTTCACAGGACCGGATCATCGGACGCCCCCGTAACCCGAACGCCCCGGTGACAAGCGTCCCGCCTGAGCCTGTGAGTTCCACACCGACCGAATCCAGAAAACAACAAAACAGCCTCTGCAAGAGGGGGCCGCGATGCCTTTGCGTTATCTTAATTTTGCAGCTTGTCACTATAGGACAGGTAGAGTCACACCAGCCCTTTAAATGGGTACTTGAACAGATCGAACAATCTCGAGCAATTAGTACAAAAATAACTACAGGGCCACCAGTTTTCAGTGCCATGCCTTGCCAACCAGCACCCATTGAACCCTGTTCCAAATGCAGCTGGTACGAAAATTTGTTCAGCGGTTCACCGTGGTTAACCACCCTGATATCCACCTTGATAGGGCCGATCACAATGATCATGATGACACTGATCTTTGGACCCTGTATATTGAATAAGCTCATGCCGTTTGTCAAGAATCGGCTAGAGAAGGTTAACATCATATTAGTAGAACACCGACAACTGCTTTAAGAATATATCCACTCAGTATTACCCCCAAAGTTATCCCAAGGTACACCCTATTCCTACACCTCGGTATTACCTGTCATCCACTACCTTCTACGCGCCTTCTTCCTTGTGCCTTATGTTTTATGTCAAGTTTATGATATATAATTTTAAGATTGGTATAACTATAAGAAGAGAATAAGATAGTAATAAGAATAAGTAAGAATAAGATAGTTGTATTTTAGCTAGTTTTGTTATGCATAGGGAGGGGGGAAGTTGTTGCAGATAGTTAGAGTCCGGCAGCTGGAAGATATCGCGCTGTATGGAAAGATAGGACCCCTAATAGCCAATAGTGTTTAGTTTATGATGTGAGCAGATGGATGTGACGTTGTAAACCTTACCTATATAACACCTTGTTACCCATCAATAAACGCCATTTGCCGTCCACCACATTGGTGTCAGCGAGCTGATGGTCCGAGCGGCCTGGGGGTGGTCGCCGTGCCGTCCCTGAACCAGGTCACCGCGCCGCTTGAACTGCAACACACAGCTCCTGTCCCCTCTGCACCTCCTGCTTCTAGTGACAGTGAAGAGGAGGAGGAATGGGACATTTTGTCCCTTTCAAAACAAGAAAAGGAAGCCAGTAGTACAAGGTGCCAAAAGCCCCAAAGCCAAATAGCAGGTTCCACTGTGAGGCCAGGATCGGCGGGGGCATGGTTTGGATTTGGATTTGTAATCGTGCCACTGACCACCCAAGATAGAAGGGGATTAAAGAAAGAACTACCCCCTTATTTAGATGATCCTATAGGAATTGGGGAAATGATAACTGAATATCTAAGAAATGCAGATTATACTTGGCAGGTTTGGGATTTTCTTTTAGGAATCCTTTTTGGATCCCAGGGAAAGAGGATAATCTTGCAAAAAGCTTGTCAATTATAGGAGGATGAGCACACACAGGCAGGCCAAAATGCAGTTTAGTCTGCCCTAAGCAGAGAGGAAGGACATTGGAGGAGGGAATGCCCACAGAGGCCAAGATATGGGTTGGTAGAGGCATATGGGTTGGTAGAGGCAGTAGATTCAGAGGCACTCATTTTACAGGAAAGGTCCTTCAAGGTGTCATGACTGCCCTGGGGATTCAGTGGGACTTGCATACCCCTTGGCATCCCCAGAGCTCGGGCAGAGTGGAAAGGATGAATGGGAACATTAAAAAGCATCTTTTGAAATTGGTGTTAGAAACTAAGATGCTGTGGACACGACTTCTACCATTAGCTTTAGCAAAAAGAAGAGCAAAACGTAGGGGAGACATTCAACTGTCCCCCTTTGAAATCATGTTTGGGATTTCCTACACTGCTAACACCCAACCTGGCAGAGAGGTAGAGATAAGTGATATATATTTAAAACAATATGTGGCCAGAATACTTTCTCTTATGAAGTCTCTCTGACAGAAGGCCAGCTCGCACAGACCTTCCCCTTGGATTTTGCAGTCCATGATATCCAACCAGGGGATTGAGTCTTGGTCAAAGCATGGAAAGAAGCACTGCTGCTGGCAAAGTGGCGTGGACCTGATCAGGTATTGCTAACCACAGAAATATCAATCAAGACAGCTGAGCATGGATGGACTCATCATACCAGAGTTAAGATTTCCAGGAGCCCAGAAATCTGGACTTCTCGGTTGAAGGAAGAGGATGGAAAGCCCCGGCTAACTCTCCATAGATCTGTACCGCCGCTGGCTGGGACTGGGTCCGCAGAATAAATGCTGGGTTGCTGGATCTGTGGGAGTCCAGGAGTATATGAATACTACCCATAGATACTAGACCTATCGAACATAAATTATTAGTTAGTTCTAGCAGCACATAGAAATCGTTTACTTTGTACTTAATTATGTCATCCATTTGCATAGCCCAAAATGGTTAAAGTTTTTTTTTTCTTCTTCTTCTTTAACAACCTAAGGGCAAAACCTTGGTAATCACCAGCTTGCGTGGTTCATACAGCAGAACTAGAGGGTTTTTAGTTGCTTAGATTGGCTGTGTGTTGATAAATAAACCCCTCCTTTAAATGTTGCTCCTTGTTTGGAAGTTTGTCAGGAGTGGTGGAACCTGGTGGCCCTATGGAGGTGCTGAAGTTTTTTCCTTGGCTCTGTTTTGAAGCCAAGCAGGTTTTCATGCATCCAGACAATGTGTCTATGTGTGTATATGTGTATATACCTCTAGATCAAACAGACGTGCACTCTGGGTCCCTGTGCTCTGGCCTTGGACACTCAGCTTTGGACGGCTCAGACCCCGGGTCTCCGCAGTTCCGGATAGAATTTGAATTTCCTTCTTTTCTTAGGAACCTTCTTCAAGACGTTAGTTCAACGAAGACAATTCAATGTCAGCTGGAGAAATGATTCCACCACCTTCAGATGTGTCATCGTCCACAGATGTGCTTCCATCCTTTTCATTAGACAGGGAATTTAACTTTTCCAGGAAATATATTCCTATGTTTCCTATGTCTGGTCAATTAATACCTTTAAAAAGGAAGTGTAATAGCATATACAGTGAATGGTGCTGTGCTAAATCTGCAGCTAAAACTCTACAAAGGAACCATGATTACATTAACTTTCATGTCAGCACCCTAGAAGTGCAATGACCTTGACTTTTCCAGAGAAGATCTTCTGCTCTTATAAAAATCCTACCTCTTTCCCGACCTGTCTTGGGATCCCTCTTTCTATTGATTGCTGAGATCTTATCTGCACGCTAGTGCATTTGCAGTGATAAACTACTCTTCACAAACTAATGCAGAGATTCTTTTCTCCCTTCTCTGCCCATCCTCTTTCTTTATGGATGCAATCCCCAGACCTGACAGCAGATGAGGACAAAAGCAATGAGGAAGCGGAAGAAGGTGAGTAACAGCAACCCCGAAGGATCTCCAGGTTCTCGGTTGAGGCTGGCTTCTAGATGAGGGTCGCACTTGGTCAACCCTTGCCCTTCTATTGCACTTAGCCCCCAAAGTTTGGAATTCACTGGCCAAAGTCAGCTGAAGCTGTTGTGAGAATAGATTGTTAAATGAAACGTGGGAGTTTAGCAGGTTTCACTGATTTTCAGTGGTTTAACTTGGAACAAAATTACAGAGCTGAGTAAATTTTTGTTACAATGTAAAAACTGAAAGGGAAGGATATTAAAACTGAATGCGTTATAAGAACCTTCCTATGTAAATAAACACTAGTAAGATCAATTTTATAGCAGTGGAATAAGAACTTCATTCATAACACAAGTATTCCCACAAGTATTCTCCAAGGGTGGTGGAAATTTCATCTTAGAAAATGTGAAGCTGCAGTGAAATGCCACCATGTACATCTTACACCATGCTTCCTGAATTGCTTTTTAGTGATTTTTGAATGGACAAACTGTTTACAGACTTACTAGGACTTGGGTATTCACTTCAAAACTTACTGAAAATTGTGACTGGGGATTAAAGAGGCAAACAGACTGCCCGATGCCTCTCATCACATAGGCACGACCAAGCTGTCTGTCCCTTCAGCCTTCGTTCCCAAGTTAAGTTTCTGATCATGGGGGGGAAAAAGAAAAGTTTGGAAAGCTCAGTTAAGTTACAGCCTATAAAATGCACTGTAGAATGCCTCCGTGTGTTTGTCAGTGTGACGTGACTCAAACTTTGATTCCTCATGACCTGTATTTTTTTCTTAAAATCTCCTCACTTTACAAAGAATGTCCTGTATAGTGTAGTTTAGTCAGCTGTGAAAGGCAAATGTAGCATGTAAGCATTTTCTTAAGTCGACTTAAAGCCCATTTTAGAATATTCACTGATTAAAAGCCATTTCCAGAGTTACCTTTTTAGGGTTTTGAAGCCTTCTAATTTCTAAACCACATTTCCTGGTGGCTGCTTTCTGTGTATTTGTTGCTGTGCCTGCATTGCACGTCATCTTAAGTAGTCTTGTGCCCCTGGAGGAGCTGCTGTTGAAGCACACAGCAATCCTTATTGCCTCCTTTTGCTGGTAACTGGAATTCTTCATTTGGGATGCTGAACACTTTATTTTGTGAGCAGGCTAGAAAGTTGCCTTCGTAGCTTCCTGCTTAGGTCCAAATTCCTTTCTTTTCAAAGTAGAGCAGAAAAATTGGATCTTTTGTGTATATGCAGTGCCTTGATAAAGTTTCTATACAGGCACAAAGTACGTGCATGTCAGGTGCTCTGCATATTTGTGACTGATTTTCTTGGTTCTTTTAAGCAGGGAAACTTGATGCATGCTTCCAAGAAGAATGAAGCTGCTGAAAAAGCTTATGCAACTCAGGTGATAGGTTAATTCTAGCTTTAAATTATCTTTACTGCTCACAGAAGTGAGCTAACTACTGGATAATTTCCATGTGTGCATAATTCTCTATTGCCATCGGGGTTACAAGCCAGAGGGATGGATGTCAGGGCTGGGCTGAGCTCGGGACAGATGCTCAGAAAAATAAAGGAACACATTCACAACATGCTCACAACCAAACACAAATAAAAGGCAACAGATGCCACAGACAGGTGGGAAGTCAAGTAAATGGGCAGTATTACTCAGCATGGGAAACAGTGCTCTTGCTACAGCAATAGTGGGGCAGTTTTCCTGGTTTTGTGCAGCACAGCAGGAATTTTCAGGAAGAGATGTGCATGAGAGCTCCTCTGAAGTGTATCCTCCTGCTGCGGTTACAGAATCATCATCATCGTCAGAAGCAGCTGATGTTCGTGATGCTGAGGAAGGTGAGGATCCTCAGAAGCGTTACGGCCTCAGGCAGAGGAAAACTGTCATATGCTACCAAGCTCCTTTGGAAAGTAGGTTATGTGCACAGGTACTCTCCAGGAATAAATGATTGCATATAAATGAGATACAATTTTTTGAATATATTTATATACACACACACACTCAGGTTTGATTTAAATTTCTTCTGCAAGTGCATTTTGCTGCATTTATTGCATGCATGTAACCTGTGTACATTGCATTTCTTTGCCACTTCAGCTGCTCATTGCCATTTCTGTCAATGCCCCATTACAAATGGGCTGCTAAAGGGTCACTTCAGAAGGTCTACTTTTTATAAATCTGTTTCTACTTGTAGTTTAGACTTTTTTGTTTCATTGCACTGTTTTATCAAAAACTTAACCTTTAAGTTTTGTTATTTCCATATCCAAACTTACTGATTTTAATTTAAAGGTCTCCACTGAGAAGTATAAAAAGATATATGTACATATCCTTCAAAGAAAAGTCATAAACCCAACATGGTACTCTTACCCTCTTGTCACTTTGTGTCCCGAAAAAAGCTACTGTGTGTGTTTCCCTTGTACTATGCATTGAGAAAAGACACTTGAAACTGCTTTCTGGAGTTATAAACAGGTGAAACATCACTTTCTGCCATTTTATTTCTTTTTATAGAATCATCATCGTCAGAAGAAGCTGAGGTTTGTGATGCTGAGGGAGGTGAGGATCCTCGGATGTGTCACGAATTCAGGCAGAGGAAAACTGTCGTATGCTACGAAGTTCCTTTGGAAAGTAGGTTATAAGCACTGTAGAGTACTTGATGGGCCAATGGTCTTCAGCCGAAGGCTGAAGGGTTGGTATAAATACCCAACCAGGGTTGAGTATATAGCCTTCACACATCTTAACCCACCAATCCTGGAGCGTCAGCATCCCAGTGACCAATCCTGGATCTCCTCTGCTTCACCAGCAGTTCCTCAGTCCTAGTTTTGCAATCTTCAACAGGTTCCCTTCATGAACCTTTTATCCTATATATTCCCACACCCAAAGTCTTAGGTGAATTCTATGCCCGTGTCCCCTCGAGGTCCTGCTGTGTTCCTAATGTCCTGCGTTCTTCATGCCACGCATGTCCTCAGTTCTCTATGTTTCCCTCCCCTGTCCTCTGTATCCCTAATCCCACATGGCCCCTGTGTCCCTGATCCCATCTGTGCCCAATCTTCCATGTGTCCCTCATGCCCCATGTGTCCACCCAATATCCCGTGGCCCCCAATGCCTTGTGTCCCCCCGCGTCCCTGCACTGTCCCCGACCAAGGTGACGCACCTGCAGCACGAGGAGGCAGCGCAGACGGCCCGGCCACTCGGCACGGCGGGTGCCCAGCAGCAGCCGCCGCAGGAAACAAGGGAACAGGGGGCTGTGCCCCCCTGTGCACCCACCACCACCACCTCCACCGCCTGGAACACCTCTGTCCTGCGCTGGCAGCTCTGGGGCAACGAGGGCACCACTCAGGACACGCAGGGGACGCTCGGGGTCCCCTTTGGGCCCAGAGCAGGGTCACGGGGGAACCCAGTGGTTCTCATGTTGGGTTGGGAGTGGGCACCCAAAGTGGCTCCCACTGTGTGCAGGGGGGTACCAGGTTGGGGGGACCCACTGGGGATCCCATGGAGCGTTGGGGCATGTTGGGGTGGGTGGGGTCACCCAATGGGGTCATGGGAACCATGGGCACCCAAAACATGGCACAGGGGGGACATGGGGACCAGGAGCACCCCAACGATGACATGGAGGGGACATGGGCAACATGGGCACCCCAAGCCTGGCACAGAGGAGACATGGAAATTATTGAGGGTGACTGGAGTAATCCTGGGGACCCAGCGGTGACACTCACTGGTGCTGGATGCGGGTGAGGACGTCCGAGAGCTCGGCCTGCAGCTTGACAGCAGCCACCAGTGGCTTCTTCTGCTCCTGCAGCAGGTCCCCAACAAGCTGGGGACAGACAGGGGTGGTTGTGCAGAGGGGTCAGCACGTGCCCGGCAGGGTCCCTGTGTCCCCCCGCTCCCAGCAGGACCCGGGGGTGCCCCGACGCTCACCTGGCCCTGCCGCTCGGCCGTCTCTACCACAACGATGCTCTCGGGAAGGGCTGTCTCACACCCAGAGCTGCTTGAGCTGCTCAGGGAGCACCTGGCGGGAGCCCTGTGGGGACCCCAACATGCTCAACACCTGCGGGGGCACCCAGGGGGACGAGGACAACCGGGAAGCCAGTGCTGGTGGCCCCCAGAGTGTCCCCACACTGTGCCTACACTAGTGTCACCACCCCACGGACCACCATAGTGCCCATGGCAGGGACGGGGGAAACTCTGCCTGTCCCTGTCTTATCACTGCCCCAATGCCCCCAACCCTGCTGTGACGTCCTGCATCCCTGGGGTGTCCCCTTCCCCTGGCAGGCCCCTCAATGTCCTATGTGTCCTTAATATCCCGTGTCCCTTATGCATCATATGCCCACCCAGTGCTCCATATGCCCCCTGATGTCCTCTGTGACCCTTCAGTGGTGTGCTCTGATACTCCATGTGTCTCCAGTGCCCCATGTCTCCCCAAAGACTTCTTTGCACTCAATGCCCTGCGTGTTCCCTGATCTCCTGCATCTCCTCCCATTCCACATGTTTCTCCAGTGTCCTGTGTGTCCTTTATGCCTCAAATTCCCCCTCTTTCCTGTGTGTCCCTAATGTGCTCTGTGCCTCATGTCCATATGTCCTTAATTCTCTGTGTCCCCTGATGTCCTGGTCCTGACAATGTGTCCCTGCATGTCCTGTGTCCCCCAATGTCCTGTAATCTCCATTTCCTTCTGCATCCCCCAATGCCCTGCGTGTTCCCAGATCTCCTGTAACCCCTCTGATTCCCCATGTTTCTCCAATGCCCCATGTGTCCCCAAAGTCTTGTGTGCCTTCTATGCCCTTGGCCCCTCGAGGTCCTGATGTATTCCTAATGTCCTGCGTTCTTCATGCCACGCATGTCCTCGGTTCTCTATGTTTCCCTCCCCTGTCCTCTGTATCCCTAATCCCACATGCCCCCTGTGTCCCTGATCCCATCTGTGCCCAATCTCCCATGTGTCTCTCATCCCCCAGGTGTCCACCCAATATCCCGTGGCCCCCAATGCCTTGTGTCCCCCCGCGTCCCTGCACTGTCCCCGACCAAGGTGACGCACCTGCAGCACGAGGAGGCAGCGCAGACGGCCCGGCCACTCGGCACGGCGGGTGCCCAGCAGCAGCCACCGCAGGAAACAAGGGAACAGGGGGCTGTGCCCCCCTGTGCACCCACCACCACCACCTCCACCGCCTGGAGCACCTCTGTCCTGCGCTGGCAGCTCTGGGGCAACGAGGGCACCACTCAGGACACGCAGGGGCCTGAGATGACCCCTGTCCTGAGATGCAAAATCCCCCCAACCCCACAGATCCCTTCTTGCTTCCTCGACAGGGACCCCCAAGCCCTCTTGGGAACCCAGTTTCCTCCCTTTCTCCTGCACTCCAAAATCCCTCATCCACTCGGGGACCCCAAATCTCACTTTAGGGGCCCCAAATTCCTCCTGCAACCCCAATGTTCCCACACCTCAGGAGCCAAGGACCCCAACTCAACCCATATCCCCCACCTCTACCCCAAACCCCAGCCTCGGTTGCCTGGCACCCTCCACCCCAGCTTGCCCCTTACCTGGCTGATGTCAGCTCCTCTTGGCTGCTTTTCACTTGGGGCTTCAACTTTTTGGGGATTCCTCCAGAATCCATGAGCTTTTTATGGTCCTCCTCCTGCAGCCTGTGCAGGGAAAGGTCACTGGGGGGGTTAGGGCAGTCAGTTGGGGCACCCCAATATGGGGGGGAAATTACGCATACCCATTTGGGGAGAAAAGGGAGCTGGGGGTACCCAAACCTGGGGTGGTGAGTCCAGAATACCCCAATATTATGGATGAAATTCTCTATGGCACCCCAATATTGTTTGTTTGTTTGTTTTGAGAGAGAAATATTGGGTAGGGTCTCAAAAAACTAGGAGCGACTCCAATATGTTGAGGGGGGGGAATTTGAGGCACCCACATACTTGGGAAAAGGGTCAGGGCACCCCAACTTTTGAGTGAAGGCAGCTGGGAGCATCCCCAATACTGGGGGATTCCAGGGGACCCCAATACTGGCAGCCAGGGGTGCTTTGGGCATCCCAATGTTGGGGGGATCTGGGGCACCCCAGTATTTTGGGTGAAGGGAGCTGTGGGCACCTGCACTACAGGGAGGGGTCTGAGAGATGTCGGGGGCACCTCAGTATTGGCCGTGCAAGTAGCTGGGGCCCAACAATACCTGAGCTGAAGGGAGTCTGGGGCACCCCCAATACTGGGGAGGGCTCTGGGACACCCCAATATCCAGTGTAAATGGAGCAGGGGGCAGATCCATATTAGGAGGAGCCTGGCAGAAGTTGGGGACACCCTAACACTAGGGGTGTACAGAGTGGGGGGGGGGATCACCAATGCTGGGGGGGTCTGTGGCACCCCACAACTGAGGGGAAAGGGACCTGGGGGCACCCTCCAAACTGGAGGGCTCTGCGGTAACCCAGGACAGAGGTGAAAAGAGTTGAGGGAACCACCAGGACTGGGGGGGTCTGGCAACAATATTGGGGTCTCTGGGGACTCCTAATATTAGGGATGAAGGTTTCTGGTGGCATCCCATTGCAGAGGTGGCCCAAGGTAGCCCAAAATTGTGGATGAAGGGATTTGGGAGCAACCCAAACCTGAGTGGGAAGTGGGGCAATTCCCTCCCATATCAGGAGATGGAACCTGGGGAACTCCATTATGGGAGGGTCTCACCCTTCTATTGGGTTAAAGGGAGCTGGGGGAACCCCGATACTGGGGGAGTCTGAGCTACCCCAATATGGGAGGAAGGCATTAGAGGGCAGCCCAGCACTTAGAAGATCCTGGGGCACCCCAGTACTGGGGGGAGGCAGATGGGAGGCACCTCAATAGTGAGGGGAGTCTGGGGTACCCCAGAATGTTGGATAAAGGGGAACCTCATATTGGGGGGGAGATGAGCATCCCAATATCCATATTAAAAGGTGCTGGGGGTCCTAGGGCACCCAATATTAGATGTGAAGGGATTGGGGCACCTCAGTATTGGGGGTTGAAGGGATTTGGGGGCACTGCAATCCTGGGGAGGAACTGGGACACCCCAATATTGGCTGAAAATGTAGCTTGGGGCACCCCAATCCTGGGCAGGGTCTGGGAAAGGTTGGGGGAAACCAAATACTGTGGGGGTGAAGGGAGGTGGATTCACCCCAATACCAGGGGTGTCTGGGAGAGGTTGGGGACACCTCAATATTGGGAGTAGAGCTGGGGGGTGTTTGGGACCATCTGCAGAGCCCTATTTTCCACAGGGAGCCTGGGGTCCTAGGGCCACCCATGGGTGCCTGGGGGAACACCCTACCTCACCCAACACTTTGAAGTGTCTCAGCAAGGCCAACAATTTCTGCTTGATGTTGGGCTGCTGTTGCGGATAGGGGGTAGGTCAGGGCAGAGGCAGGGGCAGCCTGGGGACCCAGCACCGCTGGGGACATCCTGGGGACAACTCTAGGACCTGGCACCCTGGCACGTGGGGGAGCATCCTGGGTACTGCCCCCAGCTCCTCCTGCAGCACCCACAACACCCAAGGCTGCAGCAGGACCCCCCGGGCACCCTGTCACCTCCACCCTGGAGAGGCACCTGCTCACCTGGGTCCAAGCAGAGCCTGGGAGCGTCCTCCTCCTCTTCGTCACTTTCTGCAGCTCCTCTTTCTTGTAGAAAAGGTCCTGGGGAACAGTGTGACAGGGTGGCACCATCGGGGGCACCTGTGGGTGCCGTGCAGGCAGTGGGACACCCGTCAAGCACCCACCTGCCGTGCAGAGCATCGTCGCTGCCCTCCTGCTCCAAGTAGATGCTCTCCTCCTCTGAACAGTTGTCCATGTCAGCAGAGCAGTCTTAGGGCACCCATGGGTGAGCACCTGGCTGGGCTGCCCACCCCGGGGATGCTCCCGTGCCCCTTTTCGGCGGGTGCTGCCCCTGCTAGGGGAGCTGCCCTGTGCCCTTGGCCGTCCCCATTCCTTGCTCTTCCCCTCTGACTCCAGCGGTGTCAGCAGGGACTCGGGGCACCCGTGGGTGCCTCGGGGGCCTCACCTGGCATCCTGCTCTTGTCCTTGTTGTCCATGCGCCGCTTGACACTTCATCCGAAGCTCGGTGAGGGGCACTGCCACGTTCTGCGCGAGCACCTGCAAACCTTGGGCGCTGGGCACCCAGGAGCTCCACGCTCGCCTCCGGCCTCCCGCATGCACCACAGACCTGGGTGTCTGCGAGCTCGCTGCTCGCTCTGGACACCCGCAGGCACCCGAGGACCCTGGCATCGGGGTGCCCCCCAGCAGGCACCCACACGCACCCGAGGGCCCAGGCGTCCGGGCGCCCGCATGAACCCAAGGGCCCAGGCTTGCAGGTACCGGCCTGCAGGCACATTAGGGACAGGCACCCCCACGCACCCAGGTGTCCCGGCACCCACACGCACCCCAGCACCCAGGCACCGGGGCACCTGCCTGAGGGCACCCGAGGGGCGCACGCGCTGGGGCAGCCGGCAGGCACCCGCCGGCATGTGGGCACCCAGGGGTGCAGGGCACTCGGGACACACGGCCCCGCAGGGACAATGTGGGCACCCCTGCCCTGAAGGCTGCAGGGGCTCGGGCACGAGCTCTGGGCATCCAGGCTGCACGGGGGAGGCTGCTGTGGGTGAAGGGGCCAGGGGAAGGGCGGCTGGAGGGGCCCGGGCGCCTGTGGCAGGAGGGATCGGGGGCTGTTGCGGGGAGCGAGGGGCGCTGGGGGCAGGAGCTGTGCGGGTGAAGGGTGCTGGGGTGAGGGCCAGGCGGGGAAGGGTCCTGGGCACCGGAGTCTGTGGGTGAAGGGGGCTGGGGGCAGCTCAAGGGGGAGGGGTCCTGGACGGGGGCTGGGAGGGAAGTGTCCTGGGGGTGGGGGGTCCTGGCAACAGGGCCCTGCAGCTGCTGGGGGGAGGATCAGGCTGGGGAAAGGGAACCCAAGGGTCAACGGTCCTGGGGGTGGGGGCACAAGGGGGATGGCTCATAGGGCCTATGGATCAACCGAGCAGATGGGGACCCCCTGGCTGAAGTGTTCAGGGGGTCGGGGCCCTATGGAAGAAGGGTCCAGGGAGCCGGGACCCACGGGGAAAGTGCTCGGGAGGTGGGGGCCCATGGGCGAAGGGGCCGCGAGGTTGGGCTCCACGGGTAAAGGGTCCAGGAAAGCGGGGCCCATGGATAAAGGGTCCAGGGAAGTGGGGTCCACGGATAAAAGGTCTAGGGAAGCGGGGTCCATGGATAAAGGATCTAGGTAAGCGGGGTCCATGGATAAAGGGTCCAGGGAAGGGGGGTCCAAGGATAAAGGGTATAGGGAAACGGGGCCCATGGGTAAAGGGTCCAGGGAAGGGGGGTCCACGGGCAAAGTGTTGGGGATGTGGAGGTCCGTGAGTGAAGGGCCCAGGGTAGGGGGCCCTACGGATGAAGGACCCAGGGGATGGGGGCCCATGGATGAAGTGTTCAGGGCCTGGGGCCCTACGGATAAAAGGTGGAGGGGCTTGGGGTCTTCGTGTCCTGTATCCACAAGGTGGGGGCCCATGGGGGAAGGGTCCAGAGGTTTGGGCCCTTTGGAAGGGTTCAGGGAACCGGGACCCAGGGGTGAATGCTTCAGGAGGCGGAGGTCTACGAATGAAGGGGTCCGGGAACCGGGACCCAGGGGTGAAGGCTTCAGGAGGAGGGGGTCTACGAATGAAGGGGTCCGGGAACCGGGACCCAGGGGTGACGGGCTCCATAGGCGGGGGTCGATGGATAAAGGGACGTGGAGGTGGGAGCCCATGGGGGAAGGGTCCAGGTGATGGGGCCCTATGGGAGAAGCGTGCAGGGGATCGGGGCCCATGGGGAAAGTGCTCAGGAGGTGGGGGTTGATGGGGGAAGGGGTCAGGAGGTGGAGGCCCATGGGTGAAGGGTTCAGGGGAGGGGACCCTTCCGAGGACGGGTGCAGGGAAGAAGGGTCCAGGGACAACGGGTTCGAGAGTTGGGGGTCTACGAACGAAGGGGTCAGGGAACCAGGGACCACGGGTCATGGGTTCAGGGAAACGGGGCCCACGGGGGAAGTATTTGGGAGGTGGAGGCCCACGGGGTAAGGGTGCAGATGGGGGGGGACCCTTAGTGATGGGTACGGGAGTTTTGCGCCCGTGAGAATTGGGTCCTGTAGGTTGGGGAACACTGGTTCTGGGGTCTGGGATCTGGGGTCCACGGGGGATGGTTACTGGGGGCGGGGGTCCACGGGTGAAGGGTCCAGGGCCGGGGGCACTACGGAAGGAGGACCCAGGGAAGCAGGACCCATGGGAGAAGGGTTTGACAGTTGGGGGCCCATGGGGAAAGGGGCCGGGAGGTGGGGGTCCACGAATGAAGGGTCGAGGGGAACAGGGTCTTCGGGTAAAGCATCCTGCAGGTTGGGGCCTTCGGGTGAAGGGTTCAGGGGAGGGGACCCTTCCGAGGACGGGTGTAGGGAAGAAGGGTCCAGGGACGACGTGTTCAAGAGTTGGGGGTCTACGAATGAAGGGGTCAGGGAACCAGGGACCACGGGTCATGGGTTCAGGGAAACGGGGCCCACGGGGGAAGTATTTGGGAGGCGGGGGCCCACGGGGTAAGGGTGCTGATGGCGGTGGACCCTTGCTGATGGGTGCTGTAGTTTTGCACCCGTGAGAATTGGGTCCGGCAGGTTGAGGAACACCGGTTGTGGGGTCTGGGATCTGGGGTCCACGGGGGATCGTTACTGGGGGCGGGGGTCCACGGGTGAAGGGTCCAGGGCCGGGGGCACTACGGAAGGAGGGCCCAGGGAAGCAGGACCCATGGGAGAAGGGTTTGACAGTTGGGAGCCCATGGGGGAAGGGGCCGGGAGGTGGGGGTCCAGAAATGAAGGGTGCCGGGTACCAGGGCCCACGGGTGATGTGTTGCATAGGTCGATGGGCTCCTGGGAATGGGGGTCCATGTGTGAAATGGTACTGGGGGAGACGTCCCATGGATGAAGGGTCCCCTGGGCCTAGCCGTGGGCCTGAAGCAGCCTGATGTTTAGAGCAGGCGGCTGAGGGATCCTGGGGACTTGTTCCCACGGGTGAATGTTTACTGGGACATTGGCCTGGGGTGGGGGGTCTTGTGGGTGGGGGTTCTATAACTATGCAGACGTGGTCGGGAGTTTTGGGGATGAAGGGGCCTGGGGTTGGGTGCCCGAGGTTGAGGTGCCCAGGTGGGACGTGTCCCTGAGTGGGGGGCCCTGGTGTTGAGGGCCCGAAGGTGACGGGTCCTGCTGGTTGGGACCCAGCAGGGAGGGCTCCTGGTGCAGGTGGCCCCACAGCGAGGGCTCCTCGTGCTGGGACCCCCAGGGTGGCAGGTCCCGGTGGCAGCGCCCCAGGGGCACTGGGTGCCAGGGGCCGCAGGGCGAGGGGCGCCGCGCGCGGGGGCACCTGTGCGGGGGCTCGCGGGGCCGCGGGCCCCGTCTGCAGCTGCAGCTCCGGCACGGGGTGGGCGCTGGGCCCCACGGCCCCCTCCAGCTCCTTGGAGCGCAGCACCCGCGGGGAGCCCTGTGCCGGGCTCGGTGTCACCAGGAGGCACCCAGCAGTGCAGGGGGGCAGGGCCCCCTTCCCCCTGGAGCCTCAGCTACTCCATGGAGTTTCCCTCCTGCCCCAGGAGCCCCTGGCAGCTCTCCAGACCCACTGGAACCCCCAGCTGCACCACAGGGCACTTATGGGATCCCCTCCAGACCCACGTCTGCACCCCAGGGCAACCACTGGAGCCCCAGATGCCTTGGGACCCGCCTGCACCCTGGAGCAGCCTGGGAACCCCACAGACCCACTGGGATCCCCCCGTTGCACCTTAGGGAACCCTTGGTCTTGCCCAGATTTCTTGGTACCCCCACCTGCTCCTGGGGCTCCATGGGACTCCCAGACCCCTTCAGACCCACTGTGGCACCACAGGACACTCTGGGGATCCCCAAAACCTTGCAACCCACTGCCTGCACCCTGGGGCACCCAGGGGACTCCACCAGATCCTTTGGGCCCCGCTGTGCAGCACAAGGCACCTTTGCCCCCCTGCAGCCCTCTTGTCACCCCCAGGCCTGCACCCTGAGACACCCTTGTTGCCCTCCAGACCCACTGGGACCCCCCACCAGGTACCCTGGGACTCCCTTGCTCACCCAGACCCTTTGGGACTCCCCTGCTGCACCCTGGGGCACCCATGGAACCCCCAGAGACTCATCAGAACCCCCTGCCTGAACCTTGCGGTACTCATGCGACCCCAACAAACCCCTTGGGATTCCCCTCTTGTACCACAGGGCACCTTTGGAACCCTCCCCCTGCTACAGATGCCTCGTAACCCCCTGCCTACACACTGGGCACCCTTGACCTGCCCCCCCTGCCCCACACACACCCACTGGGACCCACTCTTGCACCCTGGGCACGCTTGGAACCTCCCAGACACACTGAGATCCCCCCACCTGCACCCTGGGCATCATTCCCCACCCCCAATCCATTGGGACAGCCTCTGTTGCACCCTGGGGCACCTATGGGACCCTCCAACCCCTTGGGACCCCCCCTGCCTGTGTCCTGGGCCACCATTACCCATTGGGATCCCCATGTTGCACCATGGCAACCCCAGGCCCCTTGGAACCCCCATGTTGGACCCTGGGACACTCATGGGATCCCCAGATCCCTTGAAATCCCTGTATCGTAAACTGGGGTACCCACGGGACACTGCTGACCCCTTGGGACACCCCAGCCTACACCCCGAGGCACCCATGGGCCCCACCAGACCCTTTGCAGCTCCCCTGTTTCACCCTGGGGCATCCTTGGGGCTCCCAGACCCCTTGGGTCCATCCTGCCCATGCTCTAGGGTACCACTGTGCCCCTCAAGACCTGTTGGGACCCCCTGTGTGCACCCTGGAGGACCCGTGGTCCCTTCGGACCCTTTGGGACCCCCCCATTGCACCATAGGGAACCACTGAACCCCCACTCCCACCCCAGACCACTTGGGACACCCCTGTTGCACCCTGGGATCTCCCCAGACACATTTAAACCCCCATGTGGTACCCTGGGGCACCCACGGGACACCATCCCCCCAACTCCTTGTGACACCCACGTTGCACCCTTGGAATCCCCTTGGGACCCTCCTGCCTGCAGCCTGGGGCACCCCTGGGCCCCTCCAGGCCCCTCGGAATCCCCCTCTTGCACCATAGGGCGTCTTGGGAAGCCCCTGGAACCATTTCCCAACCCCTGCCTGCACCCCGGGACAGGACCCTTGTGCCCTTTGGACCCCGCAGTGCTCTGGGACCCTCACCAAAAGCCCCGATGATCCATCCCATTGGTACCCCCTCCCGCCAGCTCTGCCCTGCGACAGCGACGGGACCCCCCAGACCTCAAGTGCCAGGGGCCCCTTCGGCACCTTCCCCACAGACCTCTTTGAGCCCCCCAGATCCCCTGGTGTCCCCCCCGGGGGAAGGAACCCTTCGGTCCTGGCTCTCCCACCCACGGGACCCCCTTGGGTCTCACCTGGGGCTCGGCAGTGGTGGCGTCGGGGTTCTTGACCACTTTGCGCACAATGCGCAGCCTCTTCAGGAAGGCTCTGAAGAACCTGGGGAGGATGGGGGGGCAGTCAACGGACAGAGCGGGGGCCCCGAAGCCTGGGCCCATTCCCATAATCCCAGCAGGAGACATGGGGACCCCGGGCAGGGTGCGCACGAGCACACGTGTGTGCTGCAAGCAGGTGTCATGGGCATGTGCACGAGCACCAGCGTGTCTCACACACGGGTGACGTGACGGTGATCACAGGCACCCACGTGTCACACACGGGTGACGTGACCATATGCATGAGAACACGTGTCCTGCACACGCAGGATGCGAGTGTGCTGACGAGCACACACGTGTCACAGGAGGCACTGGGGGGAAGGGGCACCCGGGGTGTCTGTCACCCAATGCAGGGGGGCACCCGGCCCCAAGGGGGCGGCTCTGGGGGTGCCACGGGGGACGGCAGCACCCAGGGGGGCCCAGCGGGGCCGGCACCCACGGGGCGGCTCCCGCCGCCGCTCACCTCGGCACGCAGCCGGCCGAGCTCCGCTTCCCCATGGCGGCCGCGCGCAGCTCCCGGGCCCCGCCGCCTGCCGCGCGCTCCCGCACAGCCCAACGGCCGCTGCCCACAACAGCCAGCAACGGCCCCAGCCTCCGGCTGCGAGGCCGCGGGGCCCCGGCCGCCCCCTCGCGCCTCGGGCCACCTCCAGCCGCCGCCTCCCGCGGTCCCGAGCGCCTCTGGCCGCACGGGGATCGCGCAGGGATCGGTCGTGCGGGACTCGCGCCACCCGCAGCCGCCGCCGCCCGCCGCGCAGCTCGCTGCGGCCCCGGGGCCGCCGCCGCCTGCAGCCGCCGCTGCCCAACGGCCGCGTCACGTGCTGGCCCCGCCCACGGCACGCGCCGCCACGCCCCCAGCCTCCCGCCACGCGCTCATTGGCTGCTTCTGCTGCTGCCCCGCCCACCTGCCAGCGGCTCTCAGTACCTGCCCCGCCCCCGGGCCCCGCCGCCGCCACCTGATTGGCTGCCGATTAATGAATATTCGATAACATCGGTAACATTGGAGCCCAGCGCTGCGACTGGTGCCAGCAGGGGACGATCATCTGTGGGCTGGAAATGTCCCACTGCAGAAGCCTCTGCTCCCTCCATGGAAGAGGACAGGACACCTGCCCAGGAGCAGGAAGTTGGTTCGTTTCCTCCTGCTGCACGGGCTCTTCACGGGGAGTTAATCCATGCACCAAATGCCCATGGAGAAGCTCCTGGGATGCAGCGGGGTTCAGTTCCCTCTTCTGTGCTCCACAAGTTCACAGGAGGTTTCCCCTTGACTAAATTTTATGTCTCTCTCATAGGAGCTTCCTGTCTAAGCTCGTAATCCATAGGGATGGAGAGAGGGTGGCAGCTGGACACACACAGACACCTTTGGACTTTTGAAGGGACAGAGTGGTGGTGGGGTTGTGTTTCCATGTGTTTCCTAAGTAAAGCAGGACAAGGCAATGGGCAGCCTTACGCCAGACTTAGCCTCCAGAATAACATTAATTTTGTGTCTTTCTTCTGAAGCTGAGGTCAACAGTACACCAACGCACCCAAGGGATTGCAGCATGAAAGGGCCTCTGCTCTGCCTGTGCGCTCTGTGGGCTCCAGGGGAGGAGGTCAGAGGCCCAGCGTGGTCTTTCAGGGACCAAGGGCTGCATTCGGGGTTCATGTCCCTGGGAGCACTGCCATGGGAGGTGCAGAATGGTCTCTGCATTGCATGCCTGGGGCTGTCGCACAGGTGACAGTGCTGATGACAGATGCCCATCCTTGTGGAAGGGAACCTGAGGCTCCAGGAGAGCTCAGGGGAACCCCGGGGATGCCTAGGGGTGGCAGTGAGTGCAGTCTCACCAAACATGGGGCAGCCCATGGTAGAGTCCCCCAAAGACCATGCAGCAAATGCAGGCATGCCTGGGGAAAGGAGGGCTCGGCAGTCCCTGGAGAAGCAGGGGGGACCCAGGAGGCGCAGGGAAGGAGAACTGGAGAGTGATTCATGCACTTGCAGTGAAACACCACAGGCCGGCACAAATGAAAACATCTCCTGCTCTTGCAAGAGCCCTGGGGTCACCCTGAGAACCATAGACACATGCGAGCTGTGTCAGTCGAGAGCAGACCTGTTTGGCCAGGTCTGCCGCCCAAGCCACCCACCAAGGCCAGTGCGGAGTCAGGAGTCACCCATGGCCTTAGGGCCCCACAGCCCCACTAGTCTTTCCATGGAGATTTTCTGAAAGCAACTGACACGGAGAGAAAAAACTTCCAAGAGTTTTATTTGGAGCCAGCGATGGCTGTTTCCACCTAGCGCTCGTGTGGGCACATGGCTGCTCTGGGACACGATGCAGCAGCCTCTCTGTAGCCCCCAGGACACAGTGTCCATCACTCTGCGCCAGCCCCGCTCTCGGGGCCCTGCCGGGCTCTTTCACCTGCGCCGCTCCTCTCGCTGCCCCGCGAAGCAGCGGCAGCAGAACGCTCTGCGCAGAGCCCGAAGCGCCGTCCTGAGCCGCGAGCCCCATCGCCGGGGAGCTGCAACGTCCGGGAGGGCAGCGATGCCTGTGGTGGGAAGCAGAGCTGTGGGCAATGGGCTGCAGGGCGCAGGGCTGCACCTGCCTGTCCCTGCCACCAAGGGCTTCCCGAGGGGTTCTGTCCTCGGCACAGCAACTCCCGAGCGCTTCCTGCTGCCGGCCTCGGTGCCACCCCCTGTGCCAGGACAGGCCACTGTCCCCAGCAGGGCTCTCCACGTGGGTACGTACCTGGCTCAACGTCGGGTGTGGGGCTGCAGGAGGAGGGCTTCTCCTCCTCCTCTTGGGGCTCCAAGGCCACCTGCATGGGCAGAGCAAGAACACGCACCCGTCAGCCATCAGCTGGCCCTGCTGAGGGTCCCAGTGCCCCAGGTTGCACAATGGCAAAGGGTTTGGGGATGGGGAAGGCTGTCCATGGATGCACATCCCAAGGGAAGGGACCTGCGGCTGGCACGGCAATGGGACAAGGCTCGTTGTGGGGCCGTAGCAGCAGGGCTGGGCAGGGGGAATGGAGGCAGCTGGGGGCGTGTGTGGCACAAGGGGGCTCGTGCCCTGGTGTGGAGGGGGCTGCTGCTGGGGCTGCCCCTTCCCTCCTCGCTCGGCATCCAGACCCCAGGGCTGAATGTGACGTGAGCTGGAGCAGACTTCCTCCTTGTGCCTTTGGCACAGGGAAACGGAGAGGAGCCGGCATCTCCCCATGGAGACATGGCAGAGGGCAAATGCCTGGGGTGACAGTGGAATGCCATGGGCAGGGGGGCTCCGAGGAAATGGGGAAACTCTGGGCGCCCCCCACACAGCTCCCACAGCAGCTCCCAAGGATGGTGGGGACAGGGGAGGTGCTGCTTGCTCACCTGGGGAGCAGGGCCTGCAGCCGGGGGAGAAGCTGCTGCTGTTGTTTCCTGCAGCAGCATTTCCTTGGGAGATGGGCTGCTGCTCATCTCATCCCAAGGGTTTTCAGCCAAAGGAGAGGCCTCTGGTGCAGTTTCTGTAGGAACTGATGGGGACGGAGGAGCATTTTCCCCTGCATGCTGGATGCAGTCGCTGGATGCAGGGGAGGCCTCTGGTTCTGCTCCTGCACTTGCTGCTGGTGGGACAGACACGCTGTCCTCTGTGTGCAGAAAGCTGCTGGCCAAAGCAGGTGCTCCTGTCTCGCTGCCTCTGGGCACTGCTGGCTCCAGAGAGGGGCTCTCCACATGGCCAGGTGCCTTGCTCACAGCCTCTGTGCTGCTGACATGGGGCGAGCTGGACACCTTCTCGTGCTCCGTGTCCTTGTCCACAACCGGGCTGCAGAGGCTGGCTCTGACCCAGGGCAAGGAGTTAATTTCCTCCACCTCCTCCCCTTGCACGAGCTCTTCCCCAGCCTCCTCCTCCTCATCAGTGTCCTCTGCTCTCTCCTCCTGCAGTGCTCCCAGGCCTCTCTTGCCTCTCGGCACCTCCCGTGTTGGGGCATGAGCATAGAGCTGCTCCAGGACCTCCCACTTGCAGCTTGCTCCTTTGAGGAGCTCCACTCGCGTGATCTCTGGTCTCCAGAGGTCATAGAAGGAGTTTCTGGCGAGGAGCTAGAAGGAGAGAGGGAGGTTTGTGAAGGGAGGAAAGGCCTCGTGGGGCTCCGCCAGTGCTTTGACAAGCTGGCTGTCCCGCACGGCGCGGCACAACTGCTGGCCACAGCACTGGGAGGGCTCCCCCGTGGCCCAGCACTCCTTGCACTCACCTCCTTGGGTCTGGCATTGAGTGATCCTGCCAGCGTCAGGGACAAACGGTTGCCACGGCCCTCCTCCTGCTCACCCTGGCTCTCTCTCAGGTTCTGCTCCCTCCTTGGAAAAGCTCCTTCTCGGAGCTGGGCCAAGCCCTGTCCAGTGCGCTGCAGGCAGCTCCTCTCCAGCTCCTCCAGCGGCTCTGTTCTGATGCTGAGCACAGCCAGGTAGCGCGCAGTGTTGTCTTTGTGCACGTGCACTGGCCTTCCTTGGAGGTAGCACGTGATCTCCAAGGGCTGCTGCCGTGCCTGTGCTGTCCGTGCTCTCACTGGCCCAGTTGGACAGCTCAGTCCACTAGGCCAGCTCGGCCAGCTAGGAATGCTGCACTGGAATTCTCCCCGACGGCTGTAGGGATCGGGCCCTGTCTGAGGTGCAGAGGATGATGTGCTGGGGCGCCACTCTATGCTCTGGAGCTGCCATGATCTGGCCCGTGCACCTTGATCGATGGCGCGTGCCAGTGCATGTGGTGGCACAGGTACAGCGAGCTCCATCCGAGCACCACCGGCATCAGGCTGTGCTGGCTCCCGTGGAGAGGGCGATGGCATTTCCTGAGGCCTGGCCAGGCTGGTGGAGGGCTGCGGCTCTTGCACTGTGGAGGGGACATCGCTGGCCTTCTCCTCCACAACCTGCAATGAAGGCCACCACAAAGGCAGTCCTTACTGCCGTCCTTGGTCCCTCCCTCCATCCTTCCCAACGGGAAACCTCCTGCAGCCTCTGACCCCCTTGACAATGGCTCTGCCATGCAGGTGGCTGCTGCCCTGCTCCCAAAGGCTGCCTGGGGAGAGGGCTCGTGCCTATGGGCAAGCCTTGGGCAAAGGCAGCTCCTCGGAGAGCCCGAGGCGGGTGCGTGCAGGCTGCCGTGCAGAGCAGCGCTCGGCCTGCCGGGCACAGAGACCTCCTGGTGTCTCCCAGCAGGTCCCGCCTGCTTCTCGGCCCCATGGGGAGTCAGGCAGAGGCTCGGCCGCCACCGCCGCTCAGCTCTGTACCTGTGCGATGCCGTGTTCAGAGGTGCATGAGCCCTGAGGGTTGGGCAGTGGTGACAGCCGGTCCCTTTGGTGGGACGAAGCCGGGCTCCCGCTGCGCTGCACTGCTGCGGGCAGCTCCTGCTGGCCCACCTGTGGGGAGAAGGAGGCCCGTGATGGGGGCACTTGTGTTGGTACGAGCAGCTCCTAAGCACAGGAAACCCCAGCCTTGTGTCGAAGAGAAGGTTGTGTCAAGCATGGCCTGTCCACGTGTGGCCTGCACTTGCTCTCTGTCCTCTGCCCAGAACTTGCAGGGTCTGTGTGGGCCTTGGTACATGCAGGTGGGGCTGCTTTGTCTAAGAAGAAATGCTTCGCGCTCCACAGGCCTTGCAGATGCTGCTTCTCGTCCGGCGCTCCATAGCAGACACCCACCACGAGGACACCCTGTTGCTCTGCCCACCATCCTCATCCCTGTGCTCTCAGTTTGCTCTTGAAAATGAAAAGGAGAAGAAAAAGGAGAAGAAAAAGAAAAAGGAGAAGAAAAAGAAAGAGGAGAAGAAAAAAAGAAAAAGGAAAAGGAAAAGGAAAAAGAAAAGGAAAAGAAAAAGGAAAAAGAAAAAGAAAAAGAAGGAAAAGAAAAAGGAGATGAAAAAGAAGAAGAAAAAAAGAGAAGAAAAATTAAAAGGAGAAGAAATGAAGAAAAGAGACGTTAAGAAGAGGAAGAAGAGAGAGAAAAAAAAAGAATTAAAAAGGAAAAGGAAAAGAGAAAGAGAAAAAGTAGAGTAAGTAAAAAGGAAAAGAATAAGAAAAAGAAAAAAGATGACAAAGGGACTGTGGCATCCACAGGGCTACATGTGAGGGAAGCCCTAGAGAGACTTTTCCTGGCCCTCACTAGCCCCTAGGGTCTGGAATAAAGTGCCACAAACATACATCTTCAGTGGGGATGATTTTTGTGCCTGAGATGTTGGAAACAAAATGCAACAGTTAAGCAATGATACAGGAATATATATTTAAACAACAACAACAAAAATAACAATATAATAAGCAATAACAAGAAGAAAAATTACAACAATATAATTGACAGTAACAACAACAACATCGACAGCAACATTAACAACAACAAATGCTACTACAAGAGTCTATAGACAAAAATCCACAAAGCCGGTTATCGGTAGCATCCCTGGGCCCAGCTCTTCCTGGCAGCAGCCAGGGTGAAGGGGAGCTTGTCCTGCAAGGGAAAAGGAGGCGTGAGCAGGGCCGAGGAGCGGCTCGGGGGCTCCCGTGGAGCAGAGGCTCTTTGGCGGCTGCGCGGGCTCTTTGGCAGCAGCGCTGCCGTCATTGGTGCCCTGGCAGAGGCTTGGCGTGGCCAGCGCAGCCCAGAGGCCGGCAGAGGGGCTGAGGCAGCAGGTGCCCAGGCCTTGGGCGCTCCTGCGCCCTGTGCAGCTCTGCCCCGGCGCCGCGGCCCGCCAGAGCGCCCGCACACCTGGGCCAGGCTCCCGCGCGGCTGCTCCCCAAAGGCAGCGCGGAGCAGCGCCAAGGGGCCGGGCACAGCCCCAGCTCTGCCCGTGCAGCCGGCAGCAGGGGCCAGACCTGGGGGCTGCAGCCGGAGCTCTCCCACTCCATGGGCTCCTCTGTGCTGCAGCCGACCAGGCCATTGGTGTCCCCAGCCTGGAAGAGAGCAGGAGACCTTGGTAGGGGCACTGCGTGGAGAGGAGGAAGCACAAGCTCATCGGGTGGCTGCTGTACCTGGCTGCTGCCAGAACTGAGCCACTCCATGGGCTCCCGTTCATTCAGTGCAGGGCACCGATCTATGTGCACATCCTACGAGAGAGAAGGAAGCGTTTGCAGGACAGGTGCCAGAGCAAGGTAAGGGTGGCCCCAGGGTCCATCTTCCTGCAGCGGGAAGCAGCAGGGAAGAGGAAAGAGAAGAGGCAAGGACCTGCCCCACGTCTCCCCGTGCAGCCGGGGCACTACCTGGACGCTGCAGGTCGAACTCTCCCATTCCATGGGCTCCTAGATGCTGCAGCCATCCAGGCTCCATGTGCCAGGACTCTGGAAGAGAGCAGGAGAGCTTGTGGGGACGGTCATGGTGGCAGCGCTGGCTCTGTGCGTGGGACCTCGTGTACCCCGCATGTGCGGGGCAGGTGGTGCAAAGAGCCAGGGCGCCAGGCTCAGGCAGCAGCCCCCAGGGCCTTGGCCGCTCCTGGCCCTGGTGCAGCTCTGCCCCAGCACCCAGGCCTGCCAGAGCTCCCTGCCACCTCTGCCACCAGCCCTGCGGCTGCTCTCGCAGAGCCAAACGCCAGCCGTCCCCGCGCAGCCTCTGCCTGTGCGCACAGTACCTGCACTGAGCTTTCCCACTCCATGGCTTCGACTTCAGCGTTAGTAATTTTTTTCACTCTCCTGACTCTGCAATAGAATGGGATTGTTTACATTTGCAGCCATGAGCACCAAGTGCCGCGCGGTGGCTTTGGGGCCTCCCCTGGGAGGCATCGCGCAGGCTGCCCTGCAGCCCCGCAGCTCCCCTGCATCTCATGGGCACCACGGGTGGCCCCTGGTGCTGCGCAGCCCTGCTGCTCACCTGGCCTTGCTGCTGCGTGGCCAGCGCTGGGGCCACTGTGAGGCGCAGCCCTGGGAAGCATCCGTGTTCCCGTGGCGATAACTGCCCCTCTGGGATGTTCCACTGCTCCATGGGGGGAGAAGGGCAGCGGCAGGGGCCAGGGGGGCCGCCGTGAGGAAGGGTCTGCGTGTGCTGGACTCCCCCTGGCACTGCTGAGCCTGGTGGCAGAGAGCAGTGCGTGGCCTTGGGCTTGCTGGGTGCCAAGGAGGGCTCCTCACGCAGCCCCATGGCGCTGCTGGCGGCTGCCTGCCCAGAGGCCGGGCTCCCCTTGGGGCTCTGCTTCCACCCCTGCAAGCAGCCTTGAACACCTTGATCTTTCTTCCCTGCTCCACTCCTGCCCATACAGCCCGGTGGACTGGAGGAAGTTCTGTTTTCCACGGCTGAGACGTGTTCCTCGCTAGTGCAATGAGCATGAAGGGCAGTTGTGCCCTGGGGCCAGGTGTGCATGTCCTCAGCAGAGCCCTTGTGAGTTGGTGGTGGCCTGGTGCGCTGCTGGGCTCCTTCTCTTGTCCTGCCGCACACCTTGCAGGCGCCATGTGCTGTGGCTGAGAGCAGCCTTGGTGCGGCTCCTGCACTGCTGCCCCTGCCATGGCTTCCTAGGGCTGCAGAGGGCAGAGCAGGCACAAATGTGCCCTCAGCAGCAGCAGGGACCTGCAGGTGATGCAGCTCTGCCCAGCAGTGGGCTACAATGCTCACTTGCTAAGGGAAAGAATTCCCGACTTTCAGGGTAGGACATGAAAGCCAAGGGCTGGTGGTGTGAGGAATTGCCGGCAGGCATTTGGCTACTGCCCTGGGAATGCTGGAGGGGAAGTGTGAAGCAGAGCAGTGTTCCCTGCAGGGAGGCGCGAGCAGAGGGCTGGGCAGCGAGCTCAGCCCCGTGGCTGTGAGGGCCAGTGCTGGGAGCCCCCTTGCCTGCGCGCGTGACGCCTGCAGAGCCCAGGCGTGCGCAGTGCCCCCGCCGGCAGGAAAGGCGCTGGGAAGCCCTTGCCCCATGCAGGCTGCTTGCAGCTCGTCTGCCTCGTGACACGGGTCCAAGGGGCCTTGTGAGAAACGTGTTTATTCTCTGATCAGGCACTGCCCTCACTCAGCACCCGCCTTGCTCTGGCTTGTCCGTCAGCAGCTTTACACATGTGGGTCTCCACTCGGCCCCTCTCTGGAAAGCGGTGTTTGGAGGTGCAGGAGAGACGAGCTGCCTGGAATCATGCTGAGCCATGGAGAGGAAGAGTCTTGCCTGCTTCCTCTTTTTGCCTTAGACAAAGTCGAGGATATACGGAGAAGATGACTTTCACAGTGCTGGAGAAGCTGCTATTGACTGCAGTGATGAACTGAAATTCTTAAAAACAGCCAGGAATACTTGTTTGTAAAAGCTGGCCCATGAAACAAGCTTCTCGTTCCCATCATCTCCTGTAACATCCTTCTAGGGATGCTGGGAAGCTCAGGCAGTTTGGTGTAGTTAAGTGCAGAGCATGTGGATCAAGAACTAGCTGGATGGCCAAGCTTCAAGAGTTGTTATCAATGGTGCTGAATCTAGTTGCAGGCCTGTGGCCAGTGGTATTTCACCAGGAAGAGTGGAATTAAAGGCAAGGCAATCAGAGGATGAGATCTAAGTGCTATCATTCAAAGAGTGTTTGACATATATCTTGTTGTACCTAATCTGTATACTCTTAAAATCAAAATTGTGTTAAGCCTCTCTCTTACACTTTTGGATTTAAAAGACACTTTCTTTTGTATCCTATGGGAAGAGCAAAGTCATAAGCTGCTCGCTTTTGAATGGGGAAGGCCCACAACAGGGCGCAAATGCACCAAAATGAATGTAAAATCTACAAAAAGCTCCATGTTGTGAACAAAGAACAAAGAACCAAGGACCATGAACTGTAAATACATCACCTCAGAAAGCGGATTTGCTTGCTTTCACACAGACTCTGGAGTTACCTGGAGGAAAGTGGGCCAATATCTATGTGACTTGAAATATACCTTTGGGGTAATACATGCACTTGTGGCCATTTAGAAGGAAAGGAGCAATGTAACCAGAGGAAATCAGAAAGTGGATGAAGCTGCAAAAAGAGGTCCCAGGCCACCACCAACTCACAAGGACTCTGCTGAGGACATGCACACCTGGCCCCAGGGCACAACTGCCCTTGGCGCTCATTGCGCTATCAAGGAACACGTCTCAATCATGGAAGACAAAACTGTCTTGAGTCCATCGGGCTGTAAGGGCAGGAGTGGAGCAGGGAAGAAAGAGCAAGGCATTCAAGGCTGCTTGCAGGGGTGGGAGCAGAGCCCCAAGTGCAGCCCGGCCTCTGGGCAGGCAGCCGCCAGCAGCGCCATGGGGCTGCGTGAGGAGCCCTCCTTGGCACCCAGCAAGCCCAAGGCCACGCACTGCTCTCTGCCGCCAGGCTCAGCAGTGCCACGGGGAGTCCAGCACACGCAGACCCTTCCTCACGGCAGCCCCCCTGGCCCCTGCTGCTGCCCTCCTCCCCCCACGCAGCAGTGGAACATCCCAGAGGGGCAGTTATCGCCACGGGAACACGGATGCTTCCCAGGGCTGCGCCTCACAGTGGCCCCAGTGCTGGCCACGCAGCAGCAAGGCCAGGTGAGCAGCAGGGCCGCGCAGCACCAGGGGCCACCCGTGGTGCCCATGAGATGCAGGGGAGCTGCGGGGCTGCAGGGCAGCCTGCGCGATGCCTCCCAGGGGAGGCCCCAAAGCCACCGCGCGACACTAGGTGCTCATGGCTGCAAATGTAAACAATTCCATTCCGTTGCAGACTCAGGACAGTGAAAAATATGGATAACTCTGAAGTAGAGGATATGGACTGGGAGAGCTCGGGGTGCAGCAGACAGGTACTGTGCGCGTAGGCAGAGGCTGCGCGGGGACGGCTGGCGCTTGGCTCTGCGAGAGCAGCCGCAGGGCTGGTGGCAGAGATGCCAGGGAGCTCTGGCAGGCCTGGGTGCTGGGGCAGAGCTGCGCCAGGGCCAGGAGCGGCCAAGGCCTCGGGGGCTGCTGCCTGAGCCTGGCGCCCTGGCTCTGTGCACCGCCTGCCCCGCGCACACAGGGGACACGAGGCCCCGCGCACAGAGCCAGCGCTGCCACCATGACCATCCCCACAAGCTCTCCTGCTCTCTTTCAGGCTACCGGCATCCATAGCCAGGTCGGCTGCACCAGCGAGGAGGAACCTATGGAGTGGGAGAGCTCCTTCTGCGGCCTGCAGGTATTGTCCCTGCTGCAGGTTGCATGGGTAGACCTGGGGCTGGATCTGGCCCCTTCCCTGTTTCCTGCTTCCCATGGCTGGAGGACGGACCTTGAGACTAGGACTTCCTGCCTGTGGAACCTCCCCTGCAAACACCTACTTCAATCTTGCAGATTCCGTGCATTGATGGGACTGCCGAAAATGATCTTAAGCCTATGGAGTGGCTCAGTTCTGGCAGCAGCCAGGTACAGCCCTTGCAGTCCCTGGACGTGCGTGTCCTTCCTCTTCCCCAAGCACCGTCCCCACCAAGGTCTCCTGCTCTCTTCCAGATGGTGGGGAACAACGGCTTGGTCGGCTGCAGCACGGAGGAGCCCATGCAGTGGGAGAGCTTCGGCTGCAGCCCCCAGGTATGGCCCCTGCTGCCGGCTGCACGGGCAGAGCTGGGGCTGTGCCCGGCCCCTTGGCGCTGCTCCGCGCTGCCTTTGGGGAGCAGCCGCGCGGGAGCCTGGCCCAGGTGTGCGGGCGCTCTGGCGGGCCGCGGCGCCGGGGCAGAGCTGCACAGGGCGCAGGAGCGCCCAAGGCCTGGGCACCTGCTGCCTCAGCCCCTCTGCCGGCCTCTGGGCTGCGCTGGCCACGCCAAGCCTCTGCCAGGGCACCAATGACGGCAGCGCTGCTGCCAAAGAGCCCGCGCAGCCGCCAAAGAGCCTCTGCTCCACGGGAGCCCCCGAGCCGCTCCTCGGCCCTGCTCACGCCTCCTTTTCCCTTGCAGACCAACATCCCCTTCACCCTGGCTGCTGCTGGGAAGCGCTGGGCTCAGGGACACCAGCAATGACTTCTTATGTGGATTTTTCTTTGGAGACTTTTATAATAATATTTGTTATTGTTGATATTGTTGATATTATTGTTGTTAGTGTTATTGATGTTGTTTTTATTGTTGTTGTTGTTAGTGTTTATTATATTGTTATTTTATTGTTATTGTTTAAATATATATTCCTGTATCATTGCTTAAGTTTTATGTCGTGTTTCCAAGTGAGGTCAAGGACAAAAATCATCCCCATTGCAGATGTGTGTGTGTAGCCCTAAGATTCCATACCCTAGGGGCAAGGGAGGGCCAGCAAAGAGGCCGTTTAGGACTTCCCTTCACACGCGGCCCGGGGAAATCCACAATCCCTTTCCTATCTTTTTGCTTTTTCCTATTCTTTTTCTTTTTTCTTCTTTTTCTCTTTTTTTTCCTCTTTGCCATTTTTATTCCTTTTTGGTCTTTTTCTTCTCCCTCTTCTTCGCTTACTTTTTCTATTTCTTTTTGTTTTTCCTTTTCTTTTCCTGTGTGTTTCTGTTTCTTTTTTAATCTCTTTGTTTCTCTTCTCCTTTTGAATTCTTTCTATCTTATTTTCCTTTTCTTTTATTCCTTTTCCTCTCACTGTTTTTTTAAAATTTCTTTTTCCTTTCTTTTCCTTTCCTTTTCCTTTTATTTACTCTCATACCTTGTTTTCCCCTCTTTATTTTATATTTATTTCGTTCAAGCTGTATCGTGGGAGAAAACTGTGGCAGAGAAAAAGCAGGTACGACATCATGGAGCCAAAGAGCATTCCCACAGGCAGCAGGGACCGTAGCTCCATGCTCAGGTGCTCCCTTTCTAAATGCCTGCACTCCAGCAGTGCCAGGAGAGGACAAGCTCATCCTCAGGAGAGCAGGCATTGCTCTCTGGAAAGGAAGGGAGCCTCCAAGGCCAGGCCTGCAAAGGAGCAATGGTTCTTTTCCAGCGATGTGTATCCATTCCAATGTCAGGCTGTGGGATTTCTTGCTCTCTTACGGAGTTGGGAATGAGTGGATGGTGCCTGGCAAAATGGGACAAGCAAGGAAGAAGGCAAGGAGGTTGTTGGCAGATGAGTTGGAAGGCAGCGCTGCCAGGCCCAGCGGGAGTCGCGTGGCACACGAGGAGCAGCTGAGTGCGCCCAACAGCCTGGCTCACTGCGGCCAATGATCACCTGCAGGGACCAGCCCTCACGCACACGCTCGCCCCAGTCCTGCTTCGCTGCTTTAGCCCTCTCTTCAGCTTCCCCCAAAGAAGATGCCCTGCTTCTGCTGCATCTCAACATGGCTCTTGCTTCAGGAAACAGACCAAAAGGGCAGCCTCAGATCCTGAAGGAACCACAAGTGTCCCATGGTCCTGCTATGCAGGCACCGCATGGGGCAGGGTGCACTCCAGGATGGGGAAAGGTCTCCCCAGTATGGACCCAGCAACAACCCTTGGTGTCTCAGCCCACCACAGCCCTCTTGCTTGGGCAGCCACCCCCAGCAACCTGCCCCTGCTGAGTCCTGCAAATGTCCGATGTTGGACTAGTGCTGGAAATGGCCAAAGTGAGAGACCAATCCGTGACAAATGCCCTGCGGCCCCTTCACAGTCAGGCCATGCAACCAAGGACACCCAGCTCAGCAAACGTCCTTTTCCTCTCCGGACCCTCTCCAGCCCAGCCCAGCCCCTCTCCAGCTCTCCCCATCTGCCCTGCCCTCTCCCAGCCCACCCAGCAGAGCAGACCAGGCTGGGGGTGGCCCCACAGCAGTGCCCCCCGCAGGGCACTCACCCCACAGCCCCAGCCCCACTGTGGGCACAGCAGCTCCAGGGGACAGGGCTGTGTGTGTCAGGTGCCCCATCAGGCTCCAAGCTGGAACTGGCCCCCATACGGACACAGAGGACAGGGACACTCTGTGCCTCTTGTTCCTGTATCCCAGAGCTTCCCTACCCCAGGCTGCCTGCAGCCCCCATGCCAGCCCCTCTCTCTAGCACAGCACAAGGCTCCTGCCCTGGGGCTCTGCTGGCACCTCCTGCTGCCAGGGACACAGCAGCCAGCCCCTAGCTGACATGCACAGAAACATATTTCTTTTCCCCATTTATTCCTCCTTCTAAGAGCACAATTGCTCCTTTTCCCCTTCCCCAGGGATATCCCTGTACTTGGAAAACCCTTCCCCTGCTTAATTCCTTAGTTATGGTCTGCCTGGAAGGTCCTGGAGCCTTCCCGGTGCTCCCTGCAGGACCCCGAGATGCTGGTGCTGCTCTGCAGAGTGAGTGGGCTGTGGTGCTCTGGGGTCACAGGGTGACTCTGCAGTTGTTGTGCTCATGGTTGGACACAGACCCAGCTGGACAGGCATCATTGTACCTGAGAACACCATATCAAGGGGCTTGTATCTGTGAATGATGCTCTGAGCAATCACAGGGCATATAAAATGGCTCAGGCTGTGTTCATGTGTCCCTAGATCCAGACCATGACTTCAGGTATAAGCTGTCACGGGCGGCTCTTGAAGCTCCTTTCCCTGTGCCTGCGACGTCCCCAATGTGGTCATAGGCCACCATACAGGGGACAGTCCCAGGCAGATACTACTTGGCCATTCATCACTATGAGGAGCACCCAGCACTCACAAGTGAGAACTGAATCCAGTCCTTATTCCCTAACATATCCCCCCAGGAGCTCATTGCCTTGGGCCCATGAAGAGCCCCAGAAAAGCAACAAGCATCTTTCAGGCTGAACGTCATGGAGCAATTCTTGGCACCAGCTTTGGAAGAGCCCAGTCCACAAGATCCACTGAAAACATACCCTTTAATTAGGGGAACGACAGCTCTGCCACAATGATAGACACATTTAAAGAAGACCTCTGGGTCAGAAAGACATGGTTAACACCTCTGGAGAAGTGGGATGAATTCAGAAACTTGTGCACAAACCTCAATATTAAAGCAAGAATGCCAAAATCACAGGAGTTGTCTGAAAGAAATTAGATATCACTTGAGTAGAAAGATGGGCACCTTACTGCTGCTGAAATAATACCAATTGAATCATTTTTTTTTCAGTGCATCCCTGAGTTCCTTGTTTCTCATGCTATATATGAGAGGGTTCAGTGCTGGAGGCAGAACTGAGTACAGAACAGCTACAACCAGATCCAGAGCTGGGGTGGAGATGGAGGGAGGCTTCAGGTAGGCAAACATTGCTGTGCTGACAACCATACAGACCACAGCCAGGTGCGGGAGGCACATGGAGAAGGCTTTGTGCCGGCCCTGCTCAGAGGGGATCCTCAGCACAACTCTGAAGATCTGCACATAGGACACCACAATGAAAACAAAACACCCAAAAGCTAAACAAAAACTAACCACAAGAAGCCCAACTTCCCTGAGGTAGGAGTCTGAGCAGGAGAGCTTGAGGATCTGGGGGATCTCACAGAAGAACTGCTCCACCACATTGCCTTGGCAGAGTGGTATGGAAAATGTGTTCCCAGTGTGCAGGAGAGCATTGAGGAAACCACTGGCCCAGGCAGCTGCTGCCATTTTGACACAAGCTCTGCTGTCCATGAGGGTCCCGTAGTGAAGGGGTCTGCAGATGGCAACATAGCGGTCATAGGCCATGACTGTGAGGAGAGAACACTCTGCTGACATGAGAAAGGCAAACATAAAGACCTGTGTAGCACATCCTGAGTAGGAAATGGCTCTGGTGTCCCACAGGGAATTGGCCATGGCTTTTGGGACAGTGCTGGAGATGAAACCGAGGTCAAGGAAGGAAAGGTTGAGGAGGAAGAAGTACATGGGGGTGTGGAGGCGGTGGTCGCAGGCTACGGCTGTGATGATGAGGCCGTTGGCCAGGAGGGCAGCCAGGTAGATGCCCAGGAAGAGCAAGAAGTGCAAGAGCTGCAGCTCCCGCCTGTCTGTGAATGGCAGTAGTAGGAAGTCAGCAGGAGAGCTGTTGTTGGGCATTTTGCTCCCTCGTGTCATTGGGGACTGTCCAAAAAAAAGAGAAGACAGTGAGAAGTTAGTATTAACTTTTCAAGAAAAAAAAAAAAACTCTCTAGTTGCTCATTTTTCATACATCCTCCCCCCATGCACTCTCACACTGCCTCTGTCTTTACTGAGAGGATCTTTTTCTCAGTACTTTGCTTGAGTTCTGCTTTGCACTGGCTGAGTGTGCTGTGAGGAGCAGGGACCTCAGCCCCTGGACTCCAGGGGGTCTGTCCTGCTGTACAGCAGTGGGAATCAAGGAACAGAGGTGACGAGCTTGACCATTCACCATTTCTGTCAGGTGAAGTCCACCCAACACATCAACGAGCCCTTCAGCATCTTCCCTCCCAAATATAAAGAGGGTGGTTTGAGGAACAGAGTTTCATGGAATTGTTCAATATTTTTTTTATTTGATTGGAGCTATGCTTGTCACCCCTGGGGTGTGTTCCTCAAAATAGACCTCTTTGGCATTTCTACTGAGTCCAGAGACGAAATCATCCACTGTTGCTATGTGCAGATTAGGGACATCTCATTTGTCTCTCCTCTACTATCCTAACAGGAGATCAGACCTTGCAGAGGGCAGAGGAGTCCCATTTCACAATGCAGATTTTCAATTTCTCTCGCTTTCCCCATACACCTAAGAGAGTCTCCTCACTCCCCTTCTTGCCAAGAGCACACAGGGCTCTCTTCAGCTGCCCATAGACAGATTCTCCCCAACACCTCCATACCCTCAGCATCTCTGCAGCTTCCTCACGGGTCTCTCTTCGCAGTGAGGATGGGCCCTCCTTAAGGGAGATACAGCTCATTTTCCAGCCCTGTGCACTGCATTTCATGGAGCTGCACAGGACAGAAGGGGGATGGAAAAGCTCCTTCCCTGCAGACCCCTCTGTTCCACAGCTTGCAACATCAGCGCCTGAACTGCAGCGGAAAACACCCAATCCCAGAAAGCTGAGAGCAGGAACAGGAGCATCCTGGACAGGAGGGGAAACAAGGAGCTAGACCATGACACTGCTACCAAGGCAGGCAAGGAGAGGCACAGAGAGACATCCTGGAAAGCCTTCACCATACGCAGCTGGACATGCAACCTCGCAGAGGGTGACAGTACAGAGCAGTGAAGCTGAGCCCCTTGGTGGGGCAGCAGGAAATGGGCCCGTGGCAGGAGAGATGCCCCCGGATATGGATGGAGGTCTGGCTGCAGAGGAGGCAGCTCCTGCCCTGCACTTCCTGCCCCTTCCCTGCCCATCTCTGCTGCCTGGAGCTCTCCCTGCTGGCAGCTCTTCCTCTGTCCCTGTGTCTTGCCCCTGCCACAGCCCACAGATCCCGTATCACCCTCCATGTGTTCAGCTCTGCCCTACAGAAACCTCCTGGCTCTGTGGCCGCAGGTTGTAATGACTAGGTCACATAAAGTCCTCTGAAGCCACAATGATGATGGTGATGCTATCTGTAATCTAAGGTGGGGATGAAGCGGCTTGCTGAGGTTTCTCCAGACCTCTTAATCCCTCACTGCCTTAATCCCTGCCAGGTGTCTCTCCTCTCACGCAGAGCTTCTCCCTGGAGGCCCATGGGGAGCTCCCCAGGCAGGCTGAGCGCTGCCCCTCGCAGGCTGCAGAGTCACTGCCCCGGGCACACAGCAGGCGCAGGGACACTGCTCTGAAGAACAGACCTGGCTGCACTCCCTGCCGTCACCCCCTGCAACGTCCCTGCGAGAAGGAAGCAGGATGCTCTGTCCCTGTGACAGTGGCAGGGAACGCCTGCCCTGCAGCATCTCCTCAGCCTGCTATGCCCTCAATAATCCAGGAGAGAGACTATTAAAAACCCAGTGCAAATGACATGGACTGAGAGCAGAAGTCCCCTCCAGAAAGCTCAACAGCATTGCCCTGCAGCCAGACACTCACTGTGAAGATTTTCATTTGCACTGAGTTCTGCTCTGTTCCCCTTGCTCTAAATCACCGTTCATCCCTCGCTGCCTTCTCTCCTCTGCTGTCCGCAGCAGCAGGCAGTGCCCGCAGCCCTGCTGCTCTTGGCACAGGAGCTGCTCCTGCACTCGCCTGTCTCTGGGCAGTGCTGCCAGGCTGCCATGAGCTGCCTCCGTCCCAGGAGCCTGGCCCCGCTCAGGAGCAGAGGAACAGCTGAACTCACCAATTTCTCTGTCCCTCGTGCCCCCCCCTCCTGGGGAATGTTCACTTCAATAAACTAAAATAATCACCTGTTGTCCTTTGCTAATGATGGGAGAGAGATTATTCCAACATGGCAATTTATTGCATCAAAGGATGACTATCTATGAAAGTTGGAAATACCCCACTCTGGAAGCCTCATTTCACATCTCTTAACTAGACAGGAGACCAAGGAGTGGACAAATAGGACGCTAATGAACACATAGTTCAGGTGCTGATTCAGAAATATCAATCTGGGCAGTACCTGTCTAGGCCTGGACCTGAACTTGTATTTGGATCCCTCCTCTAAACTCCACAAATACAGCAATGGTGGGATTTCCCTTGCCAAAATTGAAGTTAGCAGAGCACAGAGATCTGCCCACGAGCTCCTTGTCAAAGCTCCACCACAATCACTGGAGATGCAGGGTGGGAGTCAGCAGATCCCACAGAAACACCTGGTGACAGCAGAAGAGACTGAGGAGGTGCAAGGCGTGTGTCAGTGCCTGCTTGCTCTGATGGAGCTACTAGGATACCTGCATGATCCTACAGCACGAGTTGGGGAATTGACCGTCTTGGCCATCTGAAATGACTCCAGATGCCAACTACGACAACAGCGACACTCCCCATGAAGCTGAGGTATGGGAAGATTAAAGGATTACCAACAGCTCTTGCAATTCAATGCAGAGTCTTGATTTGATGTCACAGAAAACTGCTGGCAGGGCCTTGTCTGATGCCTGGCATGTCCAGCACAACCACACGTCTCTAGCAGATACAGCAGGTCACCTACAGGAAAACCATGTCCCTTGGAGTGATTTCTGGATAAGTGCCCCAGGGCATCCTGCATTTCCATCCTGTACCCAACAAAGACATTCCAGCACTGGCTGTAGGGAAAGCCCATCCCGTCTACATCCAGGCTGCTGCATAAATGGGAGGCACCCTGGCCCTGCCTCGTCTCTGCTCCAGGCTCTGCACTCTCAAACCCTTCTAGCTCTCCTCCCCTGAACTCCTCTTCATCCCACCACATGACATGAACAGGCAATGGGCTAATAAGGACCTCTGGGTGGCTGCCTCAAAGGCTGTCAAGGCCCATGGACATCTTCAGTGGCACCTTGTTCTTCCTGAACCAGCGTCAGCTACAGGAGAGAGTGCCCGTTGGGCTGCTTTGTGTGAGAGGAAATGCCCATGGCCAGGAATACGTGTCCCCTCGCTGGAGAAGCTCCTGCCTGGCTGTCTTGGCCCAGGTCTCCTTTCCTACCATCCTCGTGCTCTCCATGCAGGTCCCATCCCTGCCGCCCACCTCTCCTTCCAGCCTCATCGCTCACCTCCCTCATGCGCTCCAGGGATCCCGTCCATGGATGAGGAGCAGCTGTTCACCTGCTGCTCCTTCTCCATTTCCAGGACTCGCTCTGAGGACAGCCCTGCACAGCCAGCGCATTTCCGGCCTGTCCTCTACACAGACAGACGCGTCCTCACAGTCCATGTCACAGCCCTGTCCTCTGATCACTGCTCACACTGAGGGGACCTCACAGGACCTTGGCTGGGGCTGGTCCTGCTGCTGGCCAATCCCGCACAGGGCCAGCAGTGACCTCACAATGTGCCCTGGGACCTTCAGCTGGCTCTGGCCTATCAGCAGCAGGGACAGAGGTGACATCACAAGAAACCTAAGCAACCCAGAGCTTCCTGATAGCATCAGGTCTACAGTGAAGGATGTGACCTCACTGTCACCATCAGAGCCATATCCATGCTTTTGGCCTGTCAGGATCAGGCACAGCAGTTACCTCACTATTAATATCCAGGCCATGTCCCCGCTGCTGTCCTGTCAGGGACTGGCACAGCAGTGACCTCACTAACAAAATTCAGGCCATTTTCCTGCTGCTGGCCTACCAGGTCCCAAGGCAGAAAGGCCAACACAACCAACAACCAAACCATGGGCCTTTTCTGGCTGGTCACCACCAGGCACTGAGGTGACATCACAACAGCCTAAGAGCCCCTTCTGGCCTATCCAGAGCAATAAGTGTCCTCAGAGTCACAAGTTTGAGGGTATCAGCTACTCAGGCAGAAAGGACCTCAGAGTATGAACAGCAGCCATGGCCCTGCTGCTGGCACGTCACGTTCTCACACAGAAGGGACCCTGTCATTGGTCCCAGGGACATGGGCAAGGTTGTTCTCCAGGGTGTGCTTGCTCCTGCAGTGCTTTCCCAGGAGAGGGTCTAGGAAAGAGCAGTGCCCTGGCCCCAGACACAAGTCACCTCCTGTGGAGGTCAACCTAAGGTCAGTAGCAAAGAATGTCCCCTCAGCAGATGGGGAGCTGAGCAGGAGAGGCGGGAGCTGCAGCCACCTGGCCAGCACATGATCAAGGAGCTCACTGGACAGCCTCACGTGTGATCAGCGCGTGATCATCTGGTTGATGGGTCAGTTGGGTTTGGGGCTTAACGTGCTGCCAGGCAGGGCGGGGGCTGTCTCCGGGGTCGGAAGCTCTATAAATTGTGTTTAAATAAAGGTCTTTGGTTTCACAACACCGAAGACCATGATTGCTTCAGACACTGCAAATGTCGCCCCAAGTTGGGGCAAGAACATAGGGGAAGCTCACAAAGCCCGAACCCGGCAGCGTAGCCTAGCCGAACCAGGAACGGAGCAGGAAGAACTCCGGTGTGCACCCATCACCTAATTAGAGGACAGCAGCCTGGGAACCACGGGAGGCGGAATGTCTCACGGGCAGAAACAGAGTCTGGACGCACTGCAGCACATGGTGCACGAAGAGAACCGGCAGGTTTCTGGGAAGGATTTAGTCACTCTACTAGAGTGGATTCGGGAGAAGGTACCTACTTTCCCGAAGGAAGGCACACTCCAGCGAGAGGTGTAGGAAGAACTCGGAAAGCGCCTTAAGGAGGCGATGGCGGATGGTGATACAGCTGCAGTAAAACATGTGAGCACCTGGTGGCAGATCATGGTCACCTTAAAAACGGCCTGGGATCTTCAGGGGGACAAAAGCAATCAGCCACGTGCAGCAGCACCGTCAGCACCACCGTATGCTGGGGCGGCTGATCCTCCGTGCGACCATCCGTTCGACCCAGGCCCCAGGGACCCGGAGAAGGAACATGATTTACACCCTCAGACCCACATAACGAGGTTACAAAAGGGGATCGAGGGTTGAATCACTGGAAATATTTAGCAGAGAGGCAGTTCAGCGGGGGAACTTAGAAATATTAACAGCTATGCCGGTCGTGTATGCGTCGGCGGTGCATTTCACTGAGAAAAACCAAATCCCGCCTTAAAAGGAAGAGGCAGGGAAGTGTTTTCAATGTGGAGAGAATGACCATCTCAAGAAAAACTGCCCCAAAGGCTGGGAGGCGGAGGCAGGCCAGCTCCAGCTCGCTTATTCACCTGCTGTATGGGTCATTGACAGATCCACTTGGAGTGCTGGAGTGGATTTTTTACCTCATGGACAGTCAAAAAGAAATTATCACCATGACAGAAGAATATGCAGTTAATTCAGAGAGCAAGAATGCACTTAAGAATGTTAAACAGCAGCGATCCAAGATTCATTTATCTTCCTGCAACAAAGGAAAATTTGCAATGGTTATTAGCAGAACATTTACCCATGCAGGTGGCTTTAGCAGACTTTGCAGGACAGATGAACATTCACTATCCCCTGCATATGTTGTGGTCAGAACTTCCTAACATTCCCTTATTAGCAAGGTCTCTTTGGCAGCAAACTCCCCTTTCAGGTACTACTGTCTTCACAGATGGATCAGGACAAACTAAAAAGGCTGCCATTGCCTGGAAAACGTCAGCGGACGCAGAGCGGCAACTGAGGTTCAAGTACCAGGCTCCACACAGCTGGTGGACTGGTAGCTGCAACCATGGCTTTTTAAAAATTCACAACTCTAAATCTTAATGTTGGAACAGATTCCTTAAATGTCGAAGGCCTGGTGAAGCGCTTGGAGGGAGCTACGCTTTGAGAGGTTGCCAATCCTTTGCTGATGGCCCAATTGTGAAATTTTTGGACTTTGTTAAATAGCTGAGCCAATCCCTGCTTTATTACTCACGCATGGTCACATACTGGGGAGAAAAGTTGGGATGTGTGTAAGCACTGGTTAAGATGTTTTGCGGTTATGGATGTTCCAAAAACGATAAAATCAGACAACGGGCCTGTGTATGGTGCTATGCAAACCCAGGACTTCTTTAAACAATGGGGCGTTCAACATATCTTCGATATTCCTCATTCTCCTACTGGGCAGGCAGTTATTGAACACTCGCACCAGACCCTAAAAAATATGTTCATTAAACAGAGAGGGGGAGCTCAGAGAGATGGCCCCCAAGAAAGATTGGATAAAGCTTTATATGTATTTAATTTTTTAAATCGTAACATAGCAGGTGAGCAGATGAGCAGGTGAGTTACTCAACACTTTGGCCAACGGTCAGAAAATTTACAGCCAAGATCCCAAGTTACCGTAAAAGATCTAGTTACAGGGAAGTGGGAAGGTCCAAAAGACTTAGTAACTTGGGGAAGGGATTATGCTTGTGTTTTGACAGATGGGAAACTAAGATGAGTCCCTTTGCGATGTGTACGACCCTGGCTTTCCTCAGCAGCTGTGCAGCCTTTGTCCCAGACTGGGTCAAACAGCCAAGAAACGTATGGGTAACGTTAGCCATGTCAACACCAGACAATCCCTTTCAAACATGTTTAATAGGAGTATTTTCTTGGTTAAGACAGTTTGGGCTTTGGAAGACGCAAATTTTAAAGTTTTTGATTATTGAGTTAATTGTATTTTGCTTGTTGTTAATTGTCTACCTTGTCTGTTATCATGTGTAGAATGGTTAATTGATTGATCAATCAATCAAGTGATGACCGCTCAAATAAAAACTAAATAAGGAAGGGGGAGATGTGGAGGTCAGCCTAAGGTCAGTAGCAAAGAATGTCTTGTGGGCAGGTGGGGGGCTGAGCAGGAAAGGCAGGAGCTGCAGCCCCATGGCCAGCACATGATCAAGAAGATCCTTGGACGGCCTCGTGCATGACCAGCGCATGATCATCTGGTTGATTGGTTTGTGGGGTTTCTGGGTTCCACGTGCTGCCAGGCAGGATGGAGGCTGTCTCTGGGGTCAGAAGCTCTATAAGTTGCATTTAACTTAAAGGTCTTTGGTTTCACAACATCGAAGTCTGTGAATCCTTCATACGCTGCAGATTTTCCATTGTCCATCTTTTCTCTGCTGCCTCCCATGCAATTAATCTGGCCTTCCAAGAAAATCCTGCTGGTCTGTGCCCTCCACAAGGTATTTGTGCACAGCATGAAGATCTCTCCTGGCCTTCTCTGGTCTAGGCTGAACAAACATCCCTCTTCCAGGTCTCCTTACCTGCCCCATGCTCCAGCCCCTGACCAACTTGTTGTCCCTGTGCTGAACTCCTTCCTGTTTGTTCATTTCCTTGCAGAACTGGAGAGCCCAAATGGGATCTGGTATAGAGGCATGGTGTCCACTGTGCCAAAAAGAGCGATAGAACACGCGTGTCGCCCCACTGGCTGTGCTCTCCCAAATAAAAATCCGTGAGGATGGCCAAACAATGGCACAGGGACCCAAAAGGCCTCCCCTTGCTGACCACTAAGTCACTGAGATGAGATGTGGGTGCCCTTGGCCACCACCAGGACACACCCCTGGGAGTCTCTATGGCAATGGCCAGGGCTTTGTGATGGGGGTGGCATCATGTCCCCAAGGCCATTGTGATGGGGCAATGCCCATGGCAACCAAGGCTGTGTTGGGCCAGAACACCACCTTCAGGGTCGCACTCTGAGGACAGCAGCTCCAGCAGAAGAATCAAGGTTGGGTTGGGGATAGATTTAGTTTAGTTTTATTTTATTAACCCTCTTGCTGGCTTCTTCCTTGCCTGCTCCACCTCTCCCTTTTCCTCTCCCCTTTATCCTTCTCTGTGCTTTTTCCTCGCCTGCTCCACCTCTTCCTTTAGCTATCCCCCATTGCCTCCTCCTTGCTTCTTCCTCTCCCGCTCCAACTCTTCTTTTAATTCTCACCCTAGCCCCTTTCTGTGCTTCTTCCTCACCTCCTCCACCTCTCCCCTTTCCTCTCTGCCTTTCCCACCTCTGTGCATATACCTCACCCACCTCCCACCTCCTTTTGCCTTGACCCCTTTCTCCCTTTTGTGCTTCTTCCTCTCCCCCTCCACCTCTTCCTTTAGCTCTTCCCCTTTCCCTCCTCTGTGCTTCTTCCTCACCCACTTCACCTCTTCCTTTCATGAAGGAAGCTCCTTTCCTCACATAGATTGACACCATCTCCTGTTACATCCTCATAGGGCAGCTCAGGAAGTGCAGGCTGGATGAGTGGACAATGGGGTGAATTGAGGGCTGGCTGAATGGCAGAGCTCAGAGGGTTGTGATAAATGGGGCCAAGTCTAGTTGGAGGCCTGAGGCCAGTGCTGTCCCCCAGCGGCCCATACTGTGCCCAGTGCTGTTCAACTTGTTCATGACTTGGACGAGGGGACAGAGGGCACCCTCAGCAAGTCTGCAGATGATACCAAACCGGGAGGAGTGGCCAACACTCCAGAGGGCTGTGCTGCATTCAGAGGAACCTGGAGAGGTTGGAGTATTGGGCAGAGAAGAACCTCATGAAATTCAACAAGAACGAGTGCCAGGTCCTGCACCTGAGGAGGAATAACCCCAGGCACCAGGACAGATTAGGGGCTGACCTGCTGGAAAGTGGCTCCGCGGAGAGGGATTTGGAAGTCCTGGTTGACAATAGATTAACTATGAGGCAGCAATGTGCCCTCGGGGCCAAGAAGGCCAATGGGCTCCTGGCTGCATCAGGAGGAGCGTTGCCAGCAGGTTGAGGGAGGTGATCCTGCCGCTCTCTTCAGCTCTGGTGAGGCCGGACCTGGAGTACTGGGTGCAGTTCTGGGCTCCCCAGTACAAGAGGGATGTGGAAATCCTAGAGAGGGTCTAGCATAGAGAGATGAAGATGATTAAGGGACTGGAGTGTCCAACTGCCTGCAGACCCCCATGCCAGCCCCTGTCTCCAGCACAGCACAAGAGTCCCTGCTGCGGGGCTCCTCTGGCAGGGACACAGCAGCCTGCCTTTAGGTGATCTGCCTAGAAGCAGATTTCTCATTCTTGTTTATTCCACTTTGAACTGGCTGAGTTTGCCAAGTTCAGCAGGGACTCCTGCCCATAGCTCTGGAGGAGTTGTTTCTGCTTTGCTGCAGGTGGAAATAGATGCACTAGTCTCAATGAATTCCAGCACTGACTGCAGGGAAATTGTCCCACCTACATGCAGAACTGTCCCACCTACATGCAGAATGCTGCAAAAAGAGGAAGCACATCACTCCCAGCTCTGCGCTCTGGTCTCTGAACTCTCAAACCCTTCCAGCTCCCCTCCCCTGAATTCCTGCTCACCCCACTAGATTATATGAACGGGGACTTCTTCAGTAGCACCTTCACTTCTCTAGAGATTGCTCCAAGAAATCTGTCATCCTGCTCTGTCCCTCAGGCTAAGCAGCTGTGACAGTCACAAGTGCTCCATGTGCCCACCTACAGCACCTGCACACATACACCCATGCTCCCTATGGCACTCGCGTGTTCTTTGGCTGCCTGGCTCCCTTTGAGTATCTCCTTTCTTGTGCTTATTGGCCAGATAGCCCCAGCAAAGGTGCTACTGGTGCTGTCAACAGGCAGAGTGGGCAAAGGCACTTTTGGAGCTTCCTCATAACCTGCTGATCTCTCCATGGGCTTTGGAGTCTTCAGCCAGTTTCTTTGTGGTGGCCTTTGCTCTGGCACAGTGATGCACAGAACATGCCTCCAGCAGCAGCATCCCTGCACATCTGGGCATGCACTCATGCAACAAGGGGAAACATGTCCTAAGGATTCATGGTTTAATTCTAATTCTGTATTTAAGATATCATAATTCATATCGCTTTATTGTACTCTCATACCCGCTTATTACAAGCTGAAAATGGAGAGGACAATGAGCAAAGATTTTTTTTTTTTACTTTACTTTTTCTTTTTTAGCAGGATTTGGAGGAAGATCTGGAGCTGAGCCCACAGCAAGGCAGCAAAGCTGCCAGGTGTCACATTTCATTTGGAAGGAGACTCTTCTCATCTGCCAACATGAAGGTCATCAACCAGCTGGCCAAGCTGGTGAGGAGAGCCTTAAATTGGGAGTGAGTCAGGGGAGAAGAAGACTTCAGCAAGAGAGAGAAGGTGATGGCCTGAAATGATAGGGAAAGGTGCAGGTGAGAGAGCAGGGGGATGCAGGGAGCTAGGCTTAGAGATGGAAAGAGAGCCAGTCAGGATTGTTGGTATGAGGATTAGTGGGCAGAGCAACAGCTATGGCCTTGTGAGGATCTCTGCTATAGATCTCAAAAAAGCAATAATGATGAGGTCCCCATGGACTTCACCAAGACATTGTGATGGCATCTTTCTCCATGGTCTCCACCAAGGCATCATGATGAGATCTCCATAGTCCCCACTAAGGCATCGTGATAGGGTCTCGGTGGTCCCCACCAGGGCATCGGAATAACGTCCCCACGGAAACCACCAGGGCTTTGTGATGGCAGTGGCATCATGTCCATAAGGCTGCTGTGAGGGGACGGGCCCCATGGTGACCATGCCCTTGCTGGGGACAAAGACCCCAGGCTCCCCACTCTGAGGAGAGCAGCTCCATCAGGAGGGAGCAGCTCCCCTTGGTGTCACTGTCAGGTCCCCACGAGAGGATCCTGAACATGGACAAGGAGCGGCAGGTGAACGCCTGCTCCCAGCCCACAGACGGGCTCTCCGGCTTGCAGGAGAGTGGGAGCGAGGTGAGCAGTGGGGCTGAAGGGAGAGGCAGGCAGCGGGGATGGCACCGACACAGAGAACACAAGGATGGTGTTGAAGGGGAGCCGGGATGAGGGGAGAGTTGAGAGCTCTTCTGGGGAAGGTACATTTATTCCTGGCCCTGGGCATTGATGTAACTGGGTAGATTTAGTTTGTGCAAAGTTGGCCCTGCCAAAACAGAGCATTTCCTTGAAGCTGCTCCCCAACCTCCTGCACCAGTCAAGAGAGGACGACACCTCCGAGTGTGACGTGCTCTGTGCAGAGAGTGAGGGGTGGCAGGGACAGCTGTGGGCAGGGGGTTTTTCTGAGCACAGGGCTCTGAATGGGACAAAGAAAGCTTACAGGTATAGGCCTGATAGTAACAGAAAAGTTTAGAAAATTTGATAAAAAAAAAATCTAGACAGAAATTAAGAGAAAGAATTAAAGAAAAAAAATGATTTGTTATACTTCCCGCCATTATTCATTGTTGTGTTTTAGTACACTAGACTTGGGCATCATCATTTTTTCTTGAAAAGGGAAGTGATTTTCAGAAGTGGGTGGGATGTAGTCGCAGAGTCCTGCACAGCTGGTGCCATTCCAGGTGCCGTGGTCCCCTGTCCCCAGCCTCCCTCTGCAGCTCTGAGGGGCTCTGCTCTCCCGCAGGTCCCTGCGAGAGCTCTCAGGCCCACGCAGGTCACTCAGAGACACTGGGACATCTCCAAGTCCCACTAGGTGCTGGTGCTCAGACACTTGAGCTCTGCCTGCAAAGATGAAGGACTGTTTTGAATGTTTTCCAGCAATGAAAGAGTGGAAATCTTCAGGAACTTTCTCAACCTGCTTTGGAGAACTGTTTATCTGCTCTTGCCTTTTAGCGTCCACTGCTCTCTCCATTTGACTGTAAAGGAAACCTCTGTCATCGCTCCCGTATTTTCTATGTCTTGAATACATGAATCATTCCTGCAGCCCCTCTGGGCAGCCCCTCTCCCAGCACAGCACTCACCCCCACTCCAGGCATGTTCTGCCCCTGGAGGTCTCCTGTGCTCCATGGTGGCTCCATAGCCCTTTCCACCAGGATGGGCGCCTGTCCCAGCTCTGTAATGAGTGGGACTGTCCTCAGCAGATCCCTCCTGAGCACTCACCCTCTCCAGGGTGTCTCTGGGCAGGGGCATCAACAAGCGGCACCTGAATCCAGTCCTCTTTCCCTAACTCAGGAACATGGCTGCACAGCCCTCTGGTATATCAGCCAAGCCTCCCGCATTTGCATCATCACAAAATTTGCTGGGAGTGCACTCTGTTCCTTCTTCCAGGTTACGGATGGAGAAGTTGAATAGGATTGGACCCAATACTACTCCCTGGGGGACACAGCTGGCTCCAGGCACCCAACAGACTCTGTGCAAATGTCTGAGCACAAGTAGGAAAACCTGAGAGAACCTGGGGTCTTTTCCTAGCAACTACTAAAGAAAGGCAGAGTTTCCTCATAGCTCCTGCCCATGCAGATGTGCTAGAAATCCCAGGCATGTATCATGGTCTTGCAGGCCTACTTCAGTGTCACTGAATCAAGTGTCCGAAATGAATTACAGTCACAGTTTACATTGTCAACATCTCCATGTGTCTCAGCTTCCTAGTGAGTGTGGCTCTAGCACTAGTGAGCATCTAGTGCTATTTCAGATGGCCAAGGAAGATGCCCACTGGGCCCTGACCAGGCATTCTAGAAAGATGTGAGTATCACATTTGCTCTATCAGAGCAATAGACACTAGCCCGTGCCTGGGACAACCCTGTCTCTTCAGATGTCACCTGGTGTCACCAGGCAATTGCCTCCCACCCGAACTGCCATGGGAAGGCTGCCTCTAGACTTTCCTTCAATTCCCTCATGTTTAGTTCTGCGTGCTGGAGCCTTTGCATGGAACCATGGAAACGTGTGCTGACCCTTGGTTGCCATTTCTGTCATATTAGAGAGATTTGAGATCACACTCTAACCATAGGCACGAGAGCTGAGATCTCCTAAACAACACTGGACCCCTGGTCTCAGCCCACCTGCCCTTGTCCCGCCGTGACTCTGTACCCCAGAGGTCCCTTGGTGTCAGTGCTGGAAAAGACGCTGCAGAGGGAAACTCTCCTCCCTGCACTGGGCACATCCAAGGGAGCTCAAAGAAGCGGCTCAGAGAATCCCCCCTCTCTGCTAGTGAAGGGGGAAGCCTGGCTTCCTGCTTTATCATGGTCTATGTTTAATTGCTAAATGAGAGATTCCTGTGCAGATGTGAAACAAAACAGGTATCTTTATTATTTATTATTTTAAGATGGATGTAAAAGAGAGAAGTAAAAATGAAAGAAATGGGTAAAATACAGCCTTGATGCCAGATATCCTAGTGAGTGAATGAAACAGTTGTTATCATTGACCTTGTACCCACTGGATGAGTTTCTTCAGTGCCTCCTTGAGCTCCTTGTTCCTCATGCTGTAGATGAGGGGATTCAGGGTTGGAGGCACCACGGAGTACAGAATGGACACAACCATATCTAGAAGTGGGGAGGAGATGGAGGGGGGCTTCAGGTAGGCAAACAATATAGTACTGACAAACAAGGAGACCACAGCCAGGTGTGGGAGGCACATGGAAAAGGCTTTGTGCTGGCCCTGCTCTGACGGGATCCTCAGCACAGCTCTGAAGATCTGCACATAGGATACCACAATGAAAGTGAAACACCCAGAGCCCAAAGAGAAAGTAAACCCAATGAGCCCAACTTCCCTGAGGTAGGAGTGTGAGCAGGAGAGCTTGAGGATCTGGGGGATCTCACAGAAGAACTGCTCCACCACATTGCCTTGGCAGAGGGGTAGGGAAAATGTGTTTCCAGTGTGCAGGAGAGCATGGAGGAAACCACTGGCCCAGGCAGCTGCTGTCATTTTGACACAAGCTCTGCTGCCCAGGAGGGCCCCATAGTGCAGGGGTCTGCAGATGGCAACGTAGCGGTCATAGGCCATGACTGTGAGGAGATAAAACTCTCCTCCCAACAAGAAGACGAAGAAAAATACCTGGGCAGCACATTCCAAAAAGGAAATGTCCCTAGTGTTCCACAGGGAATTGGCCATGGCTTTGGGAACAGTCGTGGAGATGGAGCCCAGGTCGAGGAGGGAGAGGTTGTGGAGGAAGAAGTACATGGGGGTGTGGAGGTGGTGGTCGCAGGCTACGGCTGTGATGATGAGGCCGTTGGCCAGGAGGGCAGCCAGGTAGATGGCCAGGAAGAGCAAGAAGTGCAAGAGCTGCAGCTCCCGCGTGTCTGAGAACAGCAGGAGGAGGAATTCATTGAGGGAGCTGCTGTTGGACATCTGTTCTATTGGGTTCAGGAAAACTGTGTAGGGAAGAAAAGGCAATAATAGCTTAGAAAAATTTTCTCTGAAATAAACTTTCCATTTTTCATAGAAATCCTTCTCAACCCCGTCCAAACTCTCAGTACTTTCTTCTTCACACTCATTTAACCCTGCTCTCCCTCTAAGTTCAAGGTGGATACGTGATGGAGAGAACAGGACACGGCTCCTGACATGGCAAAGACTCTCTGGACTGAATCCTGCCCTGCAGGGCACCTCACAACCCCAGCAGGACAACAGAGACACTCACGTGTCCTGACAGTCACAGGGTCTCCTAAAGGGAGAGTCAACCCCTTTGCAGCCACTCCAATGACGCTGCCCAGCACCCTGGGCACATTGCCCCTCTTCAGACACCTCCATGGCAGGACCTCAGGGTGAGTATCTGAATTTGTAGCTGAAGCCCCAGCTGACTGCCAGGACAAGAGCAGAAAGGAGAGGCAGGGAAACGAGGAGAAACACTGTGACTGCTGCCAAGGGAGGACAGAGAGACAGAGCAGCACCGTCCCCAGGTTGCACCTCCTAGACAGTGTGGACTCCCAGGGCAGTGGTTCTCAGACCCTGTGCCTTGCAATGGGAAATGGGCACATGGCAGGAGAGAGGCAGCTCTGCTGTTCTGGAAATCTGACTGCAGAGGAGGTCAGAAATGCCCTGGAGCCCTTCCCCTTGAGAGCAGAGTGAGACTAAGCACAATGAGAATGAGGAGAGCTGCAAAGGGGATATTGCTGCTGTCCACAGGTGAAAAGGCAGTTGAAGGAATATCCTGGGGTCCTCGCAGACCTATTGATCCCTCAGAGCAGCACTGCACAACTCTCCTTCAGGCATCTAAACCTAAAATGTTCCATTCATTTGCTGCCTTGTCAAAGATACAAAACAAAATCCTAGCCTCTGGATATTGCCTTCCCTTTCATAGAAGCTTCCCAAGAGTGTCCTCTTGAAAAGCCCCTTTCAGATATGTTGTGTGGGTGAGGCTGAGCTGTGAGCAGCCCTGACCCCACACAGCAGCCTCTCAGCAGGAGAATGAACCTGCCCGGGGGGGATCTCTCCTCCCACGCAGAGCTTCTCCCTGCAGCGCCCTGGCAGGCTGAGTGCTGATCCTCACAGAATCACTGCCCCGGGCACACAGCACCCTGGGGCGCATGGACACTGCTCTGAAGAACAGTGCTCTGAACAACCTATGTGCCCACATTGCCTTCACTGTCTTGCACCAGCCCCAGAAGAAGCAGCCGTGATGCCGTGACCTTGTGATGCTGGGACAGGGAATTTCTGTTCTGAAGCATCTCCTCGTATGCAAAGTAGAAGCAGGGAGAACAGTCCTCAAAAAAAGAAAATTCATCAGCTGGGAGGGATGCTGCAGACCCCTCCAGAAACCTCAGTAGCATTACCCTGCAGCCAGCGACTTACCGTGTCACAGATTGCTTCCACCATGAGCTCTCCTCTGTCCTCCCACTCCACGCTGCCTTTCACCTCTCTGTCCTCTCTCCTCTCCTGTCCGCAGCAGCAGGCAGTGCCCGCAGCCCTGCTGCTCTTGGCACAGGAGCTGCTCCTGCACTCGGCTGTCTCTGGGCAGTGCTGACAGGTTGCCACAAGCTGCGGCCCAGCTGAATTCATGAATTACTCTGTCCCTTGGGATTCCTCCCTCTGGGATATGTTCCCTCAAGTAAAGTAACCTGTTTTCCTTCTCTAAAGAGTACAGGGATACAGATTCCAACATTGCAATTTATTTCATCATATAATGATTATCTACCAAAGTTCGAAATGTCCCACGGGAAGTCCTGATTCACATCTCTTAACTAGGCAGGACACCCAGACAGGGATAAGAAGGGAGCTTGTTGATACATGGTGCATATATGATTCAGATGATTTATTCAGATGGCTTATTGGGGCTCCACATGTCTGTTTAGAAGCGCCAGGTTTGGAGAAGGATTCAGCTAACTCATGAACTCCACAAATACATGGCAGGTGGGATTCCCCCTTAACAGGCTATGCATGCACATGGTCTGCTTGCAAGCTCCTGGCCTAAAGGTCCTAATGGAATCCCTGGAGATAGAGCTTCAGTGGGAGGCCAGGTCAGGAATTTCCTTGGTCATCTCTAATGACCCTGGATGCCTTCTATCCTATCCTATTGTGAGCAGAACTCACAATAAAGCTGAGGGACAGGCAGATCCCTACAGCTCAAAAAGCTGATCTATTGCAGTGGAGACCATTTAGGGAATCACAGAATGGTTGAGGCTGGAAGGACCTTTGGGGATGATCTAGTTCAAACCCCTTGATCAAGCAGTGTCACCTACAGTACGATGCACAGGATCCTGTCTAGGCAGGTCTGGAATATTTGCAGAGAAGGAGACTCCACAACCTTTCTGGCCAATCTATGCCAGTGCTCTGTCACCTTCACAGTCGAGATGCTTTTCCTCAAATTCAGGCAGAATGTGCTGTGCTTCAATTTGTGTCTGTTGCCTCTTGTGCCATCACTAGTCACCACTGAAAAGAGTCTGGGCCATCCTCTTCTGCTCTTGGCATCCTCCCTTCAGGTATTTTCACACCCTGACAAGATCCCCCCTCAGCCTTCTCTTCTCCAGGCTAAAACAGGCTCAGTTCTCTCACCTTCTTCTCATAGGAGAGATGCTCCAGCTCCCTGATCAACTTTAGACATAGATAGACATATACTGGGCTCTCTCCAGTAGCTTCATGCCCCTCTTGTAGTGGGGAGCCCTGCACTGGACACAGGACTCAAGGGGTGGCCTCCCCAGGACTTAGTAGAGAGGCAGGATGACCTCCCTTGTCCTCCTGGCAACAGTCTTCCTACTACACCCCAGAAGACCACTGGCCTTCTTGGTGGCAAGGGGACATTTCTGGCTCGTAAGCAAGCTTCAAGGGGGCTTGAGTGAGAGAAGGCACCTTTCTCTGGTTGCTAGGGACGTTTGGAGATCATCTAGTCAGATGTTGGTCGTGTCAGTGTTTGTAAGCACCTGGGAGGCCAGCAGCAGGCACATGGCACTGCTCCTGCTTGGGAGGGGGGTCACACTGTCTGTGCTCCTGACTGGACAGCACCAGGCATTAGCAGGTCCATCCATGTCTGTGAGGGTGACCGTGAGCTCTGCTCTTTGCTGAGTCCCGGGCAGGCCAGCAAGAGGCGCCTGGCTGGGCAGTTCCTTGGGAGGTCCCTGCTGGCAGAGCAGCTGCGAGGCCAGCGCTGGCCCATGGCTGGGGACGGGCTCTGAGGCCGCTCCTGTCCCAGCAGCAGCGGCGCGGCCGGCAGCGGGGTCTGGTGCAGACACGCGGGGAGGTCCCTTGTGTGCGCGGAGCTGCCGGGGCAGCAGCAGGCGCTGCCTGTGAGGCCAGGGGTGTCTCAGCAGCAGGCAGGGACACGGAGGCCATTGCGGGGACGCTGCCGGGAGGCCCCTGCTCTCTGCAGGGCTGGCTCTGTGCTGACGCGTGGGCGTCGGCTGGTGACGTCACTGCTGCCGCAGCCCCTGATAGGCCAGGCCGCGCAGCTGGTTGTGACGTCAGCAGCCCCTTCCTGGCCGGGGCGGCTCTGCCGAGGAACCTGGTGTCCCTGCAGCCCGCGGCGGCAGCAGCCCACGCTGGGCTGTGCGCGAGCGAGGTCCCCCTGCCCGAGGAGCTGCTGGGCCAGCAGGAGGCTCACGGCGGGTGCTGCCGCTGAGGTCGCTGCTGCCAGAGCAGTGAGGGGCCAGCAGCAGCGGCGGGGATGAGAGGGTTTGTTCGGAGGTGCGTGAGCCCTGAGGGCCGGGCAGCGGCGACATCCGGTCCCTTTGGTGGGACGAAGCCGGGCTCCCTCTGCGCTGCACTGCTGCGGGCAGCTCCTGCTGGCCCACCTGTGGGGAGAAGGAGGCCCGTGATGGGGACACTTGTGTTGGTACGAGCAGCTCCAAAGCACAGGAAACCCCAGCCTCGTGTCGAAGAGAAGGTTGTGCCAAGCATGGCCTGGCCATGTGTGGCCTGCACTTGCTCTCTGTCCTCTGCCCAGAACTTGCAGGGTCTGTGTGGGCCTTGGTACATGCAGGTGGGGCTGCTTTGTCTAAGAAGAAATACCCACGGCCAGGAAGACACATCCCCTTGCTCGAGAAACTCCCGCCTGGCTCTATTGATCCAAGGTCTTTCCCCATCACCCTTGTGCTCTCCATGCAGGTCCTGTCCCTGCCTCCCAGCTCTCCTTCCAGCCCTACCCCTCACCTCACTTGTGCATTCTTGCACACTGGAGATCCCTTCCATGGATGAGCTGCAGGCGTTCGCCTGCTGCTCCTTCTCCATCTCTAGGAACCGCTCTGAGGACCTCTCGCACGGGCACCAAGGGGAGTTGCTCCCTGCTGTTTGCACCGCTCTCCTCAGAGTGAAGACCCCAGCAGGGACACGGTCACCTTGGGGACTGCCCCATCACAGTGGCCTGTGGGCACGATGCCACCCCCATCACAAAGCCCTGGGAGTCGCCATGGGGACACCAGGCACCGCGTCGTTTCCTCCTCTCCCCACTCCTGAGCAGGTCCCTGGGGCGCAGGACGAGTTGTCCCCTCCACAGCTCTGCCCTCCCCAGGCCTTGCAGAGGCTGCTCCTCGTCAGGCGCTCCATAGCACACACCCACCACGAGGCCACCCTGTTGCTCTGCCCCCCATCCTCACCCCTGTGCTCTTGATTGCCTCTTGAAAAAGGAAAAGGAGAAGAAAAAGAAAAAGGAGAAGAAAAAGAAAAAGAAAAAAAGATAAAGGAGAAGAATTGGAAATGGAAAGAAGAGAGGGAAAAAGAGAAAAGAAAACAGCATTACGAAAAGATTAAAAGGAAAAAGAAAAAAAAGGGAAAAGAAAAAGAAAATGAAGAATAGAAGAAGTGAAAAAGAAGAAGAAGAAAAAAAAAACAGCTGGAAAACTGGCTGGGGCATCCCAAAGGGCCATGTGTGAAGGAAGTCCTAGAGGGAACCTTTCCTGGCCCTCACTTTCCCCTAGGGTCTGAAATTTTAGCACTACACACACACATCTTCAGGGGGGATGATTTTAGTGCCTGATATCACTTGGATAAAACACGCAACAGTAAAACAATGATACAGGAATATATATTTAAACAACAATAAAAACAGAACAATATAAGAAACAATAACAACAACAATAATACAAACAATATCAATAAAACTAACAACAAGAATATCAACAATATCAACAAGAACAAATACTACTCTAAAAGATTCTTCAGAGACATCCAAATCAGCGGTTATGGCCACAGTCCCTGCGCCCAGCGCTTCTTGGCAGCAGCCAGGGTGAAGGGGAGCTTGGCCTGCAAGGGAAAAGGAGGCGTGAGCAGGGCCGAGGAGCGGCTCGGGGGCTCCCGTGGAGCAGAGGCTCTTTGGCGGCTGCGCGGGCTCTTTGGCAGCAGCGCTGCCGTCATTGGTGCCCTGGCAGAGGCTTGGCGTGGCCAGCGCAGCCCAGAGGCCGGCAGAGGGGCTGAGGCAGCAGGTGCCCAGGCCTTGGGCGCTCCTGCGCCCTGTGCAGCTCTGCCCCGGCGCCGCGGCCCGCCAGAGCGCCCGCACACCTGGGCCAGGCTCCCGCGCGGCTGCTCCCCAAAGGCAGCGCGGAGCAGCGCCAAGGGGCCGGGCACAGCCCCAGCTCTGCCCGTGCAGCCGGCAGCAGGGGCCATACCTGGGGGCTGCAGCCGGAGCTCTCCCACTCCATGGGCTCCTCCGTGCTGCAGCCAACCAGGCCGCTGCTCCCCATGGTCTGGAAGAGAGCGGGAGACCTTGGTGGGGATGGTGCGTGGGGAAGAGGAAGGATAAGGGCATCCAGGGACTGCACGGCCTGTACGTGGCTGCTGCCATAACTGAGCCACTCCATGGGCTCAGGCTGGTCCCCTGCAGAGCTCCCATTTGTGCATGGAGCCTGCAAGAGAGCAAGAGGCGTTTGCAGGGCAGATCACAGAGCCAACGGTCCCTGGTCCCAGGACCTCTCATCCTGATGGGTGAAACAGGAAAGCGAGAAGGGGCCAGGCCCAGGCCCAGCTCTCCTCATGCAGCCAGAAGCAGGTGCAATACCTGAATGTTGCAGCTGGAGCTCTCCCACTCCATAGGCTCCTCATCTCTGCAGCTACCCAGGCCTTGGGTTACCAGAGTCTGGAAGAGAGCAGGAGAGCTTGTGGGGATGGTCATGGTGGCAGCGCTGGCTCTGTGCGCGGGGCCTCGTGTCCCCTGCGTGCGCGGGGCAGGCGGTGCACAGAGCCAGGGCGCCAGGCTCAGGCAGCAGCCCCCGAGGCCTTGGCCGCTCCTGGCCCTGGCGCAGCTCTGCCCCAGCACCCAGGCCTGCCAGAGCTCCCTGGCACCTCTGCCACCAGCCCTGCGGCTGCTCTCGCAGAGCCAAGCGCCAGCCGTCCCCGCGCAGCCTCTGCCTGCGTGCACAGTACCTGTACCGAGGTCTCCCACTCCATATCTTCAACTTCACTTTTTTCCATCTTTCTCACTGTCCTGAGTCTGCAACGGAATGGAATTGTTTACATTTGCAGCCATGAGCACCAAGTGTCGCGCAGTGGCTTTGGGGCCTGCCCTGGGAGGCATCGCGCAGGCTGCCCTGCAGCCCCGCAGCTCCCCTGCATCTTGTGGGCACCACGGGTGGCCCCTGGTGCTGCGCGGCCCTGCTGCTCACCTGGCCTTGCTGCTGCGTGGCCAGCACTGGGGCCACTGTGAGGCGCAGCCCTGGGAAGCTTCCGTGTTCCCGTGGCGATAACTGCCCCTCTGGGATGTTCCAGTGCTGCGTGGGGGGAGGAGGGCAGCGGCAGGGGCCAGGGGGGCCGCCGTGAGGAAGGGTCTGCGTGTGCTGGACTCCCCCTGGCACTGCTGAGCCTGGCGGCAGAGAGCAGTGCGTGGCCTTGGGCTTGCTGGGTGCCAAGGAGGGCTCCTCACGCAGCCCCATGGTGCTGCTGGCGGCTGCCTGCCCAGAGGACAGGCTCCACTTGGGGCTCTGCTTCCACCCCTGCAAGCAGCCTTGAACGCCTTGATCTTCTTCCATGCTCCCCTCCTGCCCTTACAGCCTGATAGACTCGAGAAAGTTTTGTTTTCCATGGTCAAGACGTGTTCCTTGGTAGTGCAATGAGTGAGAAGGGCAGTTGTGCCCTGGGGCCAGGTGTGCGTGTCCTCAGCAGAGCCCTTGTGAGTTGGTGGTGGCCTGGGAGCCCCTGGTGCTGCTGGGCTCCTTCTCTTGTCCTGCCGCGCACCTTGCAGGCGCCATGTGCTGTGGCTGAGAGCAGCCTTGCTGCAGCTCCTGCACTGCTGCCCCTGCCACGGCTTCCTAGGGCTGCAGAAGGCAGAGCAGGCACAAATGTGCCCTCAGCAGCAGCAGGGACCTGCAGCTCCTGCAGCTCTGCTCAGCCCTGCAATAGTCACTTGCAAAAGAAGGTGAGTTCCTGACACTCAGGTCTGAACGGTAAAGCCAGGAGCAGATGGAGCAGGAGATCCCCCTCACGCAGGGGAAAACCCTCCAAAAGCAAGCAGTGCAAGCCCTGCCACCAAAGTGCTGGAGCCCAGAGGAGCATCTTCCTGCTCGCCAAGCTTGCTTGCTGGCATGCTGCAAGGGGCTCCCACTGGACAGAGCAATCTCCACTGGTCACCAGATCTTAGCATCTCTCATGCCAACAGCAATGTTCTTGGCATCTCTGACATCACAAGCTCAGAAACAATAACCCTGCTTATCCAGCATTACCTTTTTCTAAGTAAAGACCAAAGTTGGTAAATATATTTTAAGTGACTGACTTTCCCAAGTATGGAAAACCTGTGCTGGGCTTGCTGAAGCCAAGGCGCCCTCTCCTTTGACACTGTTGGTGCTGGGAGTGCGATTGCAGGCTGAGTGTTTGGCTCCAGTTTTATCCGCGGTGATGGGCCAGGGATTATAGACCAGAGGGGATTTACCCTCCTCTCCCTCTGTCTCCCCCTTCCCCTAACACAGTCTCAGAATATGGAATTGGGTTGTGTCAAACCCTGGTTGCTTTGGCTCCAGCAGCAATTCAGTGGCACCTCAAGAGTTAATTTATGGCATGAGAGTTTGGCCATGTGTGAGGAGGCCACTTGTCTCTTAGCGGAGGATCTCTAAGTTGTGCGCCTGGTCCTGTGCTGCTCACGGCGGCATCGGGGAGGCCAGTGCGTAGGGCAGGAGCTGCTCCCTAGGGCAGTGCAGCCCCGCGGCGTGGGGGACAGGGACACTGCGCCCTGGACACCTGTGCAGAGCAGGGGGGGTCATTTCTCCCCTTCGGAAGCAGCTTGGGAAACAGCCAGATACAGGAATGGAAGGTAGGTTTTTGTGGACTTCCCCACTAATGAGTAAATTCCCAAGAGCTGAGTGCCCAGCTCTAGGTTAGGGGATCAAGTGCAGCATGGGCAGGTACCAGGACACGTAGCCCCTCTTCCCCTGCACACCTCAGCCCCAGCCCAGCGCCCTCCTGCCAGCAGCCCGTGTGCTCACGGTGCGCTCCGCGAGCCGCCGTACCGACTTCTTGTGCGGCCTCCAGGGCCTCCACTCCAAGGAGACCCATCTCTATTGAAGCCATGGATGAGAAGCCCCGTTCACGTGTCCCTGTTCACGTGGACATCCATGGGAAGCCGTTGTCCTTGGACAGCACAGGGACACGCTGTCCTCACCAAACAGTGTCCCCACAAGGGGCCACAGTGCCCACTCCCCATGAACTCTTCAAGGGCCAGTGTGGGGCTGCTGGAGCAGCGCAGCAAGGTGTGCGGCCAAATGCACCCGTCTGCCAGCCAAGGCAGCCCCTCGCGCAGCCCCTCTTTGCACGAGCTCCAGGGCATGGTCTGGTACCAGCTGCCGCCACCATGTCCAGGCCAAGCACGGGATGCAGTTGTCACTTGTTCCTTCCAACCCATTTCACTTGTAGGGTTTTGGTGACATTCTGGAAAAAAGAATACTTTTTTGAGGAAATTGGGCTATAAGGGCAGGAGGGAAGCAGGAAAGAAAGATCAAGGTGTTCAAGGCTGCTTGCAGGGGTGGAAGCAGAGCCCCAAGGGGAGCCCGGCCTCTGGACAGGCAGCCGCCAGCAGCACCATGGGGCTGCGTGAGGAGCCCTCCTTGGCACCCAGCAAGCCCAAGGCCACGCACTGCTCTCTGCCGCCAGGCTCAGCAGTGCCACGAGGAGTCCAGCACACGCAGACCCTTCCTCACGGCAGCCCCCCTGGCCCCTGCTGCTGCCCTCCTCCCCCTACAGAGCAGTGGAACATCCCAGAGGGGCAGTTATCGCCACGGGAACACGGATGCTTCCCAGGGCTGCGCCTCACAGTGGCCCCAGTGCTGGCCACGCAGCAGCAAGGCCAGGTGAGCAGCAGGGCCGCGCAGCACCAGGGGCCACCCGTGGTACCCATGAGATGCAGGGGAGCTGCGGGGCTGCAGGGCAGCCTGTGCGATGCCTCCCAGGGGAGGCCACAAAGCCACCGTGTGACACTTGGTGCTCATGGCTGCAAATGTAAACAATTCCATTCTGTTGCAGGCTCAGGAGAGTGAAAAAAATGGATAAAGGTGAACTTGAAGAGATGGAGTGGGAGACCTCAGTGCAGGTACTGTGCGTGCAGGCAGAGGCTGTGCGGGGACGGCTGGCGTTTGGCTCTGCGAGAGCAGCCGCAGGGCTGGTGGCAGAGGTGGCAGGGAGCTCTGGCAGGCCTGGGTGCTGGGGCAGAGCTGCGCCAGGGCCAGGAGCGGCCAAGGCCTCGGGGGCTGCTGCCTGAGCCTGGCGCCCTGGCTCTGTGCACCGCCTGCCCCGCGCACGCAGGGGACATGAGGCCCCACGCACAGAGCCAGCGCTGACACCATGACCATCCCCACAAGCTCTCCTGCTCTCTTCCAGACTCTGGGAGCCCAAGGCCTGGGCAGCTGCACTTGCGAGGAGGCCATGGAGTGGGAGAGCTCCAGCTGCAACATCCAGGTATTGCCCCTGCTTCTGGCAGCATGAGGAGAGCTGGGGCTCAGCCCGGCCCCTTCCCTCTTTCCTGTTTCCCAAATCAGGAATAGAGGTCCTGGGGACCAAAGAGCACCGGCTCTGGGACCTGGCCCTGCAAACGCCTCTTGCTCTCTTGCAGGCTCCATGCATGAATGGGAGCCCTGTAAGGGACCAGCCTGAGCCAATGGAGTGGCAGCAGCAGCCAGGTACAGCCCTTGCAACCACTGGACGCGCTTGTGCTTCCTCCTCTCCATGCACCACCTCTACCAAGATCTCCTGCTCTCTTCCAGGCTGCGGGCACCAATGGCCTGGTCGGCTGCAGAACGGAGGAGCCCATGGAGTGGGAGAGCTCCGGCTGCAGCCCCCCTGCTGCCGGCTGCACGGGCAGAGCTGGGGCTGTGCCCGGCCCCTTGGCGCTGCTCCGCGCTGCCTTTGGGGAGCAGCCGTGCGGGAGCCTGGCCCAGGTGTGCGGGCGCTCTGGCGGGCCGCGGCGCCGGGGCAGAGCTGCACAGGGTGCAGGAGCGCCCAAGGCCTGGGCACCTGCTGCCTCAGCCCCTCTGCCGGCCTCTGGGCTGCGCTGGCCACGCCAAGCCTCTGCCAGGGCACCAATGACGGCAGCGCTGCTGTCAAAGAGCCCGCGCAGCCGCCAAGGAGCCTCTGCTCCACGGGAGCCCCCGAGCCGCTCCTCGGCCCTGCTCATGCCTCCTTTTCCCTTGCAGACCAAGCTCCCCTTCACCCTGGCTGCTGCCAGGAAGCGCTGGGCCCAAGGACTTTGGCCATAACATCTTATTTGGATTTTTCTGTATACACTTTTATATTAGCTTTTATTGTTGTTAATATTGTTGTTGCTTTTATTGTTGTTATTGTTGATTATATTGCTGTAATTTTTCTTGTTAGTGTTTATTATATTGTTATTTTTGTTGTTGTTTAAATATATATTCCTTTATCATTGCTTAAGTGTTCTGTGTTGTTTCCAAGTGATCTCTGGCACTAAAATCATCCCCACCCAAGATGTACGTTTGCGGCACTCAGATTTCACACCAGATGGGCAAGTCAGGGCCACAAACAGGTCGCTCTAGGACTTCCCCTCACATGTGGCCCTGGCCATGCCACAGTCCCTTTGTCATCTATTTTCTTTTTCCTTATTATACTTTTTCTCTTTTCCTTTTCCTTTTTAATTTTTTTCTCTTTCTCTGCTTCCTCTTCTTCACCTTTTTCTTTTTCTTCACTGTTTTTTTTCTTTTTCTTTTTCTTTCTCTCTCTCTCTCTTTCTCTCTCAGTCTCTCACTCTCATTCTTTCTCCTTTCTTTCTCTCTCTCTCTCCCCCTTTCTTTCTCTCTTTCTCTGTCTCTCACCTTCTTTGCTTCTTGCCTTTTTCCGTCTTTCTGCTTTTGTTCTTTCCATTTTTCTTTCCTTCTTTCTTTGTACTCTCTTTCTTCTTCTGACTCTTATACCATAATTGCTTATTCCTTGCTACCTACAGTGTCATTCTGCACAACCGTGTCCTGCTCAGCACAGCTTCAGAATAAAACCTTCCCTCTCTATGAGGAGGGCAGCCTCACAACACCAGCTTGCTCTGCTTCCTTCCCTCCCAACAATAATACCAGCCTTCTCATACCTTGCGACTAGCAGCATCACCCTGCTCATTCACCTCCCACAAAATACAGGCCTCGCAGCTAAAACCACTAACCATTGCATGCTTAGTGAAGACCCAAACATTGCCCCTGCTTCCTTTCATCCCTTCCCAGCACAGGCACCACGGCTACTCACACATTTCCCTGAGCAGCATCACCCTACCAAAAAGCTGCCCCCAACACCCACACATTGCACACAAAATCTCTGTCAACAACATACTTGTCTCCTCAGGCCCAGGGTAATTCACCCACCCTACTTAACTTCCTCTCTCCAACAATATGTATAGAATGTGGGTGTAAAAAGCACAAACAGAGGCTGATGCCACAAAAACATGTGTTGGAAATTGCATGTACTTTTCAAGGACTGCTCAAATAGGGGACTGGGAAGTCTTCTGGAGGCACCCACTGACAGCGTACAACTCAACTCACTCGCAGTTCAAGGAGCAGAGAATATAACGCAACTTGCTTGAAGATTCTGGAAAGGTCACCTTATGAGCATGACCATATCACAGCCATGTCTTCTTCCTCCTAATGCTGTAACTGGCAGGGCCTAGCACTGATAAGGTGGGCAAGAATCGGGAATGACACCTCCTGAGGATGGACCGTGAGAATCCCTCACCTCCCCTTAACCTAGCACCCTGCGCTAAGGAAACTCCTTGCAAGATTGAGAGACCCCTGCACACTCAGGAAGAAATGTGCTAGCATTAACCAGGTACAAGCAGTGCTTCTCTCTCGTATGATGCTAGCAATTCCGTGTACAAGACCTGGGAAGGCCTCAGGGCATCCTGAAAATGTGTCAAATTAAATACTTATTCCAAGGACAATTAAAAATCCACCTGCTATTAATCCCTAAGTGTAGAACATTCCTTCACCTGACCTGCACACATGTCCCACGGGATGCGCAAAGGGGAAGAAGCCCCAGCCCCACCATGGGGCAGCTCTCAACTCTCCGGGTGCCGCACACAACGTGTCCTCACAGTGCCCAAGCCACAGCCAAAGGGAAGCTGTCGCGCCCCAAGGACACGGGGCCTGGAGATGCAGGGCCGAGCTCCCCGAGGTCACCAAAACCCTGCAATTGAAATGGATGGGAAGGAACGAGTGGCCGCTCTGTCCCGGGCTTGGCCTGTCCATGCTGGCGGCAGCAGCTGGTACCAGGCGATGCCCCGGAGCTCGTGCAGAGAGGGGCTGCGCGAGGGCGCCTGCCTTGGCTGGCAGACGGGTGCGTTTGGCCGCACACCTTGCTGCGCTGCTCCAGCAGCCCCACACTGCCCCTTGCAGAGGCCGTGGGGAGCGGGTGCTGCGGCCGCTTGTGGGGACTCTGCTTGGTGAGGGCAGCAACAGCTTTCCACGGATGTCCACGTGGAGAGGGACACGGGCCTTTTCATCCATGGCTTCAATAGAGATGGGGCTCCTTGGAGGAGAGGCCCTGGAGGCCGCACAAGAGGCCGGCACGGCGGTTCACGGAGCGCACCGCGAGCACACGGGCTGCTGGCAGGAGGGCGCTGGGCTGGGGCTGAGGTGTGCGGGGGAAGAGGGGCTACGTGTCCTGGTACCTGCCCGTGCTGCACTTGATCCCCTAACCCAGAGCTAAGCACTCAGCTCGTTGGAGTTTACTCATTTGCGGGGAAGTCCACAAAAACCCGCTTTCCACCCCTGTATTTGGCTGTTTCACAAGCTGCTTCCAAAGGGGAGAAATGACCCCCCTGCTCCGCACAGGTGCCCAGGGCGCAGTGTCCCTGTCCCCCGCGCTGTGGGACTGCACTGCCCCAGGGAGCAGCTCCTGCCCTGCGCACCGGCCTCCCTGATGCCGCCGTGAGCAGCACAGGAAAAGGTGCACAACTTAGAGATCCTCCGCTAAGAGACAAGTGGCCTCCTCACACATGGCCAGACTCTCATGCCATAAATTAACTCCTGAGGTGCCGCTGAAATGCTGCTGGAGCCAAAGCAACCAGGGTTTGACACAATCCAATTCCATATTCTGAGACTGTGTTTGGGGAAGGGGGAGGCAGAGGGAGAGGAGGGTAAATCCCCTCTGGTCTATAATCCCTGGCCCATCGCCCCGGATAAAACCGGAGCCAAACACTCAGCCTGCAATCGCACTCCCAGCACCAAAAGAGTCAAAGGAGAGGGCGCCTTGGCTTCAGCAAGCCCAGCACAGGTTTTCCATACTTGGGAAAGTCAGTCACTTAAAATATATTTGCCAAGTTTGGTCTTTACTTAGAAAAAGGTAATACCAGATAAGCAGGGTTATTGTTTCTGAGCTTGTGATGTCAGAGATGCAAAGAGCATTTCTGTTGGCATGAGAGATGCTAAGATCTGGTGACCAGGATGGAGATTGCTCTGTCCAGCGGGAGCCCCTTGCGGCATACCAGCAAGCAAGCTTGTCCAGCAGCAAGATGCTCCTCTCGGCTCCAGCACTTTGGTGGCAGGCGTTGCACTGCTTGCTTTTGGAGGGTTTTCCCATGTGTGAGGGGGATCTCCTGCTCCATCAGCTCCTGGCTTTACCGTTCCTACCAGAGTGTCAGGAACTCACCTCGTTTAGTAAGTGCCATTGCAGTGCTGGGCAGAGCAGCTACAGATGCTTGCTGCTGCTGCTGAGGGCACATTTGTGCCTGCTCTGCCCTCTGCAGCCCTAGGAAGCCGTGGCAGGGGCAGCAGTGCAGGAGCCGCACCAAGGCTGCTCTCAGCCACAGCACATGGTGCCTGCAAGGTGCGCGGCAGGACAAGAGAAGGAGCCCAGCAGCACCAGGGGCTCCCAGGCCTCCACCAACTCACAAGGGCTCTGCTGAGGACATGCACACCTGGCCCCAGGGCACAACTGCCCTTGGCGCTCATTGCACTACCAAGGAACAGGTCTCCACCATGGAAAACAAAACTTTCTTGAGTCCATCGGGCTGTAAGGGCAACAGGGGAGCAGGGAAAAAAGATCAAGGTGTTCAAGGCTGCTTGCAGGGGTGTAAGCAGAGCCCCAAGGGGAGCCCGGCCTCTGGGCAGGCAGCCGCCAGCAGCACCATGGGGCTGCGTGAGGAGCCCTCCTTGGCACCCAGCAAGCCCAAGGCCACGCACTGTTCTCTGCCGCCAGGCTCAGCAGTGCCAGGGGGAGTCCAGCACACGCAGACCCTTCCTCACGGCGACCCCCCTGGCCCCTGCCGCTGCCCTCCTCCCCCCACGGAGCACTGGAACATCCCAGAGGGGCAGTTATCGCCACGGGAACACGGATGCTTCCCAGGGCTGCGCCTCACAGTGGCCCCAGTGCTGGCCACGCAGCAGCAAGGCCAGGTGAGCAGCAGGGCTGCGCAGCACCAGGGGCCACCCATGGTGCCCACAAGATGCAGGGGAGCTGCGGGGCTGCAGGGCAGCCTGCGCGATGCCTCCCAGGGGAGACCCCAAAGCCACCGTGTGACACTCATGGCTGCAAATGTAAACAATTCCATTCCGTTGCAGAGTCAAGAGAGTGAAAAAAAATGGCTAACCCTGAAGTTGAGGAAATGGAGTGGGAGAGCTCGGTGCAGGTACTGTGCACACAGACAGAGGCTGTGCGGGGACAGCTGGCGTTTGGCTCTGCGAGAGCAGCCGCAGGGCTGGTGGCAGAGGTGGCAGGGAGCTCTGGCAGGCCTGGGTGCTGGGGCAGAGCTGCGCCAGGGCCAGGAGCGGCCAAGGCCTCGGGGGCTGCTGCCTGAGCCTGGCGCCCTGGCTCTGTGCACCGCCTGCCCCGCGCACGCAGGGGACACAAGGCCCTGCGCACAGAGCCAGCGCTGCCACCATGACCGTCCCGACAAGCTCTCCTGCTCTCTTCCAGACTTCCGGTATTCAAGGCCTGGTTAGCTTGGGCAAAGAGGAGCCTATGGAGTGGGAGAGCTCCAGCTGTGCTCTACAGGTATTACTGCTGCTTCCAGCCGCATGAGGGGAGCTGGGCCTAGGCCTGGCCCCTTCTGGTTTCCTGTTTTCCAAGACAGGAAGAGAGGTCCTGGGGCCAGAGTTCTTCAGATGTGAGACCTGTCCTGCATACACCTCCCTTTCTCTTGCAGGCTGCTGTCATGAATGGGGGGCCTGCAGAGAACGTGCCAGAGCCCATGGAATGGCTGAGCTATGGCAGCAGCCAGGTAGAGCCCCCGCAGCCCCTGCATGTGCTCGTCTTTCCTCTCCCCCACGCATCGTCCCCACCAAGGTCTCCTGCGCTCTTCCAGGCTGGGGGCACCAATGGCCTGGTCGGCTGCAGCCAGGAGGAGCCCATGGAGTGGGAGAGCTCCGGCTGCAGCCCCCAGGTATGGCCCCTGCTGCCGGCTGCACGGGCAGAGCTGGGGCTGTGCCCGGCCCCTTGGCGCTGCTCCGCGCTGCCTTTGGGGAGCAGCCGCGCGGGAGCCTGGCCCAGGTGTGCGGGCGCTCTGGCGGGCCGCGGCGCCGGGGCAGAGCTGCACAGGGCGCAGGAGCGCCCAAGGCCTGGGCACCTGCTGCCTCAGCCCCTCTGCCGGCCTCTGGGCTGCGCTGGCCACGCCAAGCCTCTGCCAGGGCACCAATGACGGCAGCGCTGCTGCCAAAGAGCCCGCGCAGCCGCCAAAGAGCCTCTGCTCCACGGGAGCCCCCGAGCCGCTCCTCGGCCCTGCTCACGCCTCCTTTTCCCTTGCAGGACAAGCTCCCCTTCACCCTGGCTGCTGCTGGGAAGCGCTGGGCCCAGGGAGGCCAGCAATGACTTCTTATGTGGATTTTTCTTCGGAGACTTTTATAGTGATATTTGTTATTGTTGATATTGTTAATATTACTGTTGTTAGTGTTATTGATATTGTTTTTATTGTTGTTGTTGTTAGTGTTTATTATATTGTTATTTTTATTGTTATTGTTTAAATATATATTCCTGTATCATTGTTTAAGTTTTGTGTCGTGTTTCCAAGTGAGGTCAAGCACAGAAATCATCCCCATTGCAGAGGTGTGTGTGTAGCCCTAAGATTCCAGCCCCTAGGGGCAAGGGAGGGTGTTGCAGATAGTTAGGGTCCGGCGGCCGGAAGATATCGTGCTGTACGGAAAGATAGGGCCCCTAATAGCCAATAGTGTTTAGTTTATGATGTAAGCAGATGGATGTGACGTTGTAAACCTTAGCTATATAACACCTTGTTACCCATCAATAAACGCCATTTGCCGTCCACCACATTGGTGTCAGCGAGATGATGGCCCGAGCGGCCTGGGGGTGGTCGCCGTGCCGTTCCTGAACCAGGTCGCCGCGCCGCTTGAACGGCAACAAGCGGTGCCGAAACCCGGGAATCATCGGCTGGACGGGTGAACGGCGGCCGGAGCGAGTGGACCAGCCCGGTGGGGAGGACGCTCCCAGACGAACAAGGAGGATGGAAGGCCTTGTGAAGGTCGTATCGCAATTACATAAATATTGGGGGATTGATTGTAAGCCAAAAGATTTTACTCTCGCTGTTGCGAGGCTTTTAAAAATTAAGGTTATAGACCAGCCGGTGGATATTCTGAAGTCCCTGAAGTGTGTCCCTGAAGTGTGGGACAAATGTACTAAGGCGTTAGCCGAGGAGATGATGTCTTCAGGTTGTGGGAAAAACCTTAAGGGTTGGGGAAAAGCTGTACAAGCCTTGCAGAAAGCTATAAAAGAGCAGGAGACCTGGGTAGCGGTAAGGGACTGTTTGTTGGCCACCCCGAAAATGGGAGTCGGGGCAACCGCACAGACTTTGCACCCCCCAGATGATGGTGATTCTGCTGACCCTAAAGATCTGCAAGAGAGCGACACATCCCCTCCATCCCCGAATCCCGTCCCGCTTACAGAGGAGCAGAAACAGCCGAAATCTGTTTGGAGCGAGCTAGCCGAGGAAGCTAGGAACATTGAAAGGAAGTCAGAGCTTGGGGACGTCTGGGCCAGGCCACCACCCTACGCCCCTCAAAATGGCACCGAGCCGCAAGGGGAAGGGCCGGGCGAGAGTGCCCCCAGCGCGAGTGAGGGGCCGAGAACCAATGGGGGTGACCGGACAGGTGAGGGAGGCCCGAGCGAGGGGCCGAGAACCAATGGGGGTGACCGGACAGGTGAGGGAGGCCCGAGCGAGGCGCTGAGGACCAATGGGGGTGACCGGACAGGTGAGGGAGGCCCGAGCGAGGGGCCGAGAACCAATGGGGGTGACCGGACAGGTGAGGGAGGCCCGAGCGAGGGGCCGAGAACCAATGGGGGTGACCGGACAGGTGAGGGAGGCCCGAGCGAGGGGCCGAGAACCAATGGGGGTGACCGGACAGGTGAGGGAGGCCCGAGCGAGGGGCCGAGAACCAATGGGGGTGACCGGACAGGTGAGGGAGGCCCGAGCGAGGGGCCGAGAACCAATGGGGGTGACCGGACAGGTGAGGGAGGCCCGAGCGAGGCGCTGAGGACCGATCAGAGCGGCCATTTCACAAAAGGCGCCTCCGCGGGTGGAAGGCGGGGCGAGACAAGAGGGGGGAACAGCCCGCCCACAACGGAAGTGGGCGGGACGGAAGTAGGCGGAGCCGGAGCCCAACGAAAAGCTACCGGAGCCCGGAAGTGACCAGTCAGTCGAGTTCCGGCTCGGCTCCGGATCAGACACTAGTCAGGACGAGTGGCTCACAACTGATTCAAACTTAAGGGAGGAGGAAAAGAAGGTAAAAAGAACTAAGAGCCAAAATATTCCCATTCGAATTAAAGAAAAACCGTGAAGGGGAGAAACCCCTCTCACGGACTGGAAGGAAATAAAGATCGCATGTGCCGACTGGGGCGCATCGGCCACGCTAGCGTTCCCGGTCCGGGTGACAGAGAGGGGACAGAGGGTCCACTCGCCGATAAAATCTAAGGACGTACAAGCGATTGTTAAAGCAATTGCGGATAAAGGGATTAATTCTGCCATGGTCTCAACCCTCATAGATGGTATCTTCGGGGGGGACGATATGCTCCCATTTGATATAAAACAAACTTGTAGGCTAATCTTTGATGGAGCAGGGATGATCGTTTTCAAACAAGAATGGGAAGACAACTGTACAAAGTGTTTAGCCCAAGTAACTGGGGCAGATCATCCATTACACGGCTCCAGCCTGCAGCGGTTAATGGGTGCAGATCCAACAATGATCACCCCCCAGGCGCAGGCCCATGGCCTGCGGGCCCATGAAGTTGTGACAACTACTCGTGCGGCCAGAGAAGCTATTCGCACAGCCTGTAGAGTTGTTGCCAGACCATCGCCATGGTCCTCAATAAAGCAAAGTGAAAGTGGGAGCTTTACACGATTTGTAGATCATCTCCAGGCAGCAGTCGACTCTTCAGCCCTGCCTACGGAGGCAAAAGGCCCGGTCGTAGCGGAATGTTTGCGCCAACAATGCAATTCGGCAACCAAAGAAATCCTGCGATCATTGCCGGCGGGGGCAAGTATCGCAGACATGATTAAGCATGTTGCAAAGGAAGAGCATCTGACCCCAATTCAGGTGGCTGTTCACACCGCAATAGCCAACGTAATGGCATGTTCTAAATGTGGCCATGCAGGCCACGTTGCAGTAAACTGCCCTTGGCTGGGGGACTCGCTGGCAGCGCTCCCCCCATGCCAAGATCAACCCAAAGGTCACTGTCGGGAAAGATGGCAGAGGCAAGTGGTGCCTGCTTAAGTCTATTAAACCAGACCTTCAAAATAAAACTAATGAAAATTTTGAGTTCCTGTTCACAGGACCAGATCATCGGATACCCCTGTAATCCGTACGCCCCGGTGACAAGCGTCCCGCCCGAGCCTGCAAGTTCCACGCCGACCGAATCCAGAAAACAACAAAACAGCCTCCGCAAGAGGGGGCCGCGATGCCTTTGCCTTATCTTAATTTTGCAGCTTGTCACTATAGGACAAGTAGAGTCACATCAGCCCTTTAAATGGGCTTGAACAGATGGAACAATCTCGAGCAATTAGTACAAAAATAACTACAGGGTCACCAGTTTTCAGTGCCATGCCTTGCCAACCAGCACCCATTGAACCCTGTTCCAAATGCAGCTGGTACGAAAACTTGTTCACCGGTTCGCCGTGGTTAACCACCCTGATATCCACCCTGATAGGACCGATCACAATGATCATGATGACACTAATCTTTGGACCCTGTATATTGAATAAGCTCATGCCGTTTGTCAAGAATCGGCTAGAGAAGGTTAACATCATGTTAGCAGAACACCGACAACTGCTTTAAGAATATATCCGCTCAGTATTATCCCCAAGTTATCCCAAGGTACACCCTATTCCTACACCTCAGTATTACCTGTCATCCCCTACCTTCTACGCGCCTTCTTCTTTGTGCCTTATGTTTTTATGTCAAGTTTATGATATATAATCTTAAGATTGTTATACGCTATAAGAATAGAATAATAATAAGAGTAAGTAAGAGTAACATAATAATAAGAGTAAGTAATAAGGATAAGGTAATAATGACAATAGGTACGAGTAAGATAATAATAAGATAGCAATAAGAATAAGATAATAATGAGAATAAGTAATTAGATAAGAATAAGTAAGAATAAGATAGTCATATTTTAGCTAGTTTTGTTATGCATAGGGAGGGGGGAAATGTTGCAGATTACTACACTGTAACAGATAGTTAGGGTCCGGCGGCCGGAAGATATCGCGCTGTACGGAAAGGTAGAGCCCCTAATAGCCAATAGTGTTAGTTTATGATGCAAGCAGACGGATGTGACGTTGTAAACCTTATCTATATAACACCTTGCTACCCATCAATAAATGCCATTTGCCGTCTACCACATTGGTGTCAGCGTGCTGATGGCCCGAGCGGCTTGGGGGTGGGCGCCGTGCTGTTCCTGAACCAGGTCGCCACGCCGCTTGAACGGCAACAGGGAAGCAGCATGAAAAGAGGAAACAGGACCAAAATACAGCTTGGGAAGCTCAGATTGGACAATAGGATGGAGAAATATCACTTGAAGGGTAGAGCAGTGGTGCTACAGGGCACCCAGAGCGAGTCTGTCACCACCCATGGCTTTGTGTTTCAAGAAACAGCCACTGAGGATGGAAAAGCCATCAAGGGAGGGAAGGAGAACCTCTTGTAAGAACTTGCTGGGGAAGCAGATTGGGTGTCTATAGTCTGCAGGGACACAGGAGCAGGTCTAGGATGACCTGTGGTAGAGATGGCCAAGGGCGCTGCCAAGGCCCCAACAGAATGGAGGTCTTTATCCTCTTGACTATGGCTGTTCTGTCTGTCACTGAGGCCTACCAGTCGTGGAGATGGAGCCAAGGTCGAGGAGGGAGAGGTTGAGGAGGAAGAAGTACATGGGGGTGTGGAGGCGGTGGTCACAGGCTACGGCTGTGATGATGAGGCCGTTGGCCAGGAGGGCAGCCAGGTAGATGGCCAGGAAGAGCGAGAAGTGCAAGAGCTGCAGCTCCCGTGTGTCTGCGAATGGCAGGAGGAGGAACTTGCTGAAGGAGCTGCTGTTGGACATTAGTTCTTTCGGGGCCCAGGAGTCCTGTCCGAGGAAGGAAAGAAAGCCAAAAGTTAAGGCAGGCTTTTCTGAGCCAAACCATTTCAGTTTCTCAAGGAACTCCCCACATTTCCTCTCTCCCTTATTTCAACTCCCTTTCTGGTGCTCCACTTTCAACTGGCTGAGTGTGTCAAGTTCAGCAGGGACTCCTGCCCATAGCTCCGGATGAGTTGTTTCTGCTTTGCTGCAGGTGGAAATAGATGCACTAGTCTTTGAGTGGTATTTGTGGAGGTACCTTGGAATGGCATATTGCATTGCTTGGAATGGACTTAGTCCAGAGACCAAGTGGGAATATTCTCCATTCACCAGCATGAAAGCAGAATACAGCCCTCACACCAGTTGTACCTGAAGGAGAAGAGCTCTGTGAGGGATTCACCCTCATCAGTCTTGCCCTCCTCAACAGAGATATTTGTATCTGAGTCTGCCACACCAGATCTCACTCCAGCAAGGGAGAACAACAGTCAAAAGGAAACAAGGATAGACCTTACCCTTCCTACATGTCGAGAGGTCTAGAGATAGACCTTGTCCTCATGCCTCTTTTAACCCTGCACCCTGCACCCTTATTCCAGGCACTGCAGAGAGAAGGAGTCGCTTTGATGCACACAAGCTGCAGGACACGATGTCCACCCCTTCTATGGCAGGGCTCTTCAACATTTAGAATTCAAATCTTCTCTGCAAAAGGATAAGTGGAGGAGTCTGTTGATATATAAGCATGCGTATAAATAATATATATGATGGTGCACACACAAACACACAAAGGTGCCTACTCACTGTGGGAACATTATTTGATAGAGCAGAAATTTTTGGCGCTTCAATCGTTCTCAGCATAAACCCTTGTGCATTCCAAAAGGAAAGAAAAAAAAAAAAAAAAACCACCTTGTTAGGACTTTGTCATGGTACCTGCTTCATCGCTGAGCCTTGCCCCTCACTGTCGTGTACTTGCACCTCACTCACATGAAGGACAACGACACTCACAAGTGAGCCCAGTCCTCCCTGCAGAAACCTCCCAGGAGCAGGGGACTGTCCAGGGGCACCCCCATGTTTGCAGGTGCTAAGGAGCAGCTCAGATAGACCCTGATACAGCAGCCCAGGAGAAGCTGGTGCTGTCTATGGACTAAGGGATGGCTGAGGGGACATTCAGATGTCCCTGGCAGACTCGTTGGCAGCTCCTTGAATTTCTTAATGAGTCTCAGTCTCTTGTCCAAATCTGCCAATTTTGTTTCCATTTTCCTCTTACCAAGTGGAAGGAAATTCTAAGCACCATCTCAATGCCTGCCTTGCCTTTCCTTTTGCAAAGTGCCTCTTACCAAGTGGAAGGAAATTTTAAGACCACCTCACTGGCTTCTCCTTCAGGAAATGCCTGCCTTGCCTTTCCTTTTGCAACGTGCCCTCTGAAATGTGCTCACAGCTAGACCTGTGAGCAGACCTGACCCCCGCAGCACCCTCCCAGCAGGAGAAGGAGCCTGTCCTGGTAGAGGATAATCCTCCCACCCAGAACTTCTCCCCTTAGTGCTGTGGGGAGCTCCCTGGGCAGGCTGAGCGCTGACCTTCACAGGTGACACAGTCACTGCTGCGGGCACACGGCACCTTTGGGTGCAGGGACCCTGCTCTGAAGTGCAGACCTCTCACCCTGTCTGCACACCCCGGCTTCACATCACTGCTGTTTCTGTTGGGGAAGGCAGCAGGATGCCCTGCCCTTAGGTGGTATGTTAGAGAATCCCTGCTCTCAAGCAGCTCCTCTTCCTCTGCACTGCAAAAGCCAGGATAAAGAAGAGAAAAATGCTGGGAGCCATGGGGTGTGATGGGTTCATGTGTCCCCTTCAAGAAGCTCCATAGCATTGTCCTGTAAGCACAAACTCACCATGTCAAGAGCTGTGGAGGTCTCCTCTGTCCTCCCGCTCCACACTGCCGTTCCCCTCTCGCTGCCTTCTCTCCTCTGCTGTCTGCAGCAGCAGGCAGTGCCCGCAGCCCTGCTGCTCTTGGCACAGGAGCTGCTCCTGCACTCGGCTGTCTCTGGGCAGTGCTGCCAGGCTGCCACGAGCTGCCTCCGTCCCAGGAGCCTGGCCCCGCTCAGGAGCAGAGGAGCAGCTGAACTCACCAATTTCTCTGTCCCTCGTGCCCCCTCCTCCTGGGAAAAGTGCACTGGAATAGAGTGAAGTAATCACCTGTTGTCTCTTCCCATTGAGTGGAGAGCGACTATTTCCAACATTGCAAGTTCTTTCATCAGAGCATGACTACCTATGAGAAATAGAGATGTGCTCCTGTGGAACCCCCGATTCTCATCTCTGACCTAGGCAGGACACCTAGTTAGGACAAGAAGGGAGTTCCTTGACACATGGTTCAGACATTGACTCAGATGTGTCAGTCTCGGCACCTCATGCTGGTCTAGAAGCCCCTGGCGTAAAGTGGGATTCAGAAAACTCCTGTGAACTTCACAGGCAGGTCAAGTGATCCCCTATTGCCACAACTGAAGTGAGCACAACACAGAGGTCTGCAAGAGAGCTCCTCGTCTAGGCTGCAATTGCAGTCACTGGAGATGGAGGATGAGAGTCAGTTGATCACACACAAACACTCCCTGGTGACAGTCCAAAAGACTGAGGAGGTCCAAAGCCTGTGCCAGTGCCCACCTGCTCTCATGCGGCTCCTGGTAGACCTGCATCATCCTAGAGGATCAGGTGGGGGGGGCAATGGGGAATTGCCTTGCCCATCTGAAATGATCCCAGATGCCAAATACAATGGCAGCCTCAGGAACTATGAAGATGAGGCATAGAAAGATTCTGGCATGAAGCAGCAGCTCTGCTAATTCAGTGTGGATACTTGATTTGATGGCATAGAAAAGTGCTGGCCGGGCCTTGTCAGATGTTTGGGGTGTCCCGCACAACCACGTGTCTCTAGCAAATGCAGCAGGGCACCTGCAGGAAAATCATGCCCCTTGGAGTGACTGCTGGGCGAGGGCCCCAGGGCATCCTACGTTTCCATCCTGTACCCAAAGACATTCCAGCACTGGCTGTAGGGAAAGCCCATCCTGTCTACATCCAGGGTGCTGCATAAATGGGAGGCATCCTCACCCTTGCATGTCTCTGCTCCAGTCTGTGCCCTCCCAAACCCTTCTAGCCCTCCTCTCCTGCATTTCTGCCCCCCCCCCGCCAGATGATACGAACAAGGCCGGCGCTAATGAGGGCCTCAGAGTGGATGGAGCACTGGCTACCAAGGCCTAGGGACTTCTTCAGCAGCACCTTCACTTTCCTAGAGATGGCTTAAAGAAATCTGCCATCCTGCCCCATCCCTCAGGCTAGGCAGGTGTGACAGTCACAAATGGTCCATGTGCCCACCTACAGCACCTGCACACACACACACACCCATGGTCCCTACGGCACTGACACGGCCTTTGGGTGCCTGGCACTCCCTGGATATCCCCCTTCCCCTGCCTGGTGGCCTGATGGAGCCAGTAAAGGTGCTGCTGGTGCTGTCAAAAGGCAGAGTGGGCAAAAGCACTTTTGGAGCTTCCTCATAACCTGCTGCTCTGTCCATATGCTTTGGGGTCTTCAGCCAATGCTGTTGTGGTTGCCTTTGCTCTGGGACAGAGCAGTGATGCACAGATTATGCCTCCAGCAGCATCCCTGCACATCTGGGCATGCACTGATGCAGGAAGGAGAACGTGTCCTAAATATTCATGATTTAATTCTGCCTTTCATATACTATAATTCATATTGCTTTCATGTACCCTCATACCAGCTTATTACAAGATGAAATTGGAGAGGACAAATAGCAAGGGTCTTTCCTGCTCTCCCTCGCTTTTTTCTCTTCTTTTTTTTTTTTTTTTTTTTTTTTAGTAGGAGTTGGAGGAGGACCTGGAGCTGAGCCCATGGCAGGGCAGCAAGGCTGCAGGTTGTCACATATCCTTTGGATGGAGGCTCTTCCCATCTGCTGGCCTGATGGTCATCAACCAGGTGGCCAAGCCGGTGATGAGAGCCTTACACTGGGATTGACTCAGGGGAGAAGACTCCAGCAAGAGTGAGGAATTGATGGCCTGGGATGGCAGGGAAAGGTGCAAGTGATGTGGACAAAGGAACCCCTGGAGAGAGCAGTGGGAAGCAGGGAGCTCTGCTTAGGGATGGACAGAGAGCCTGTCAGGATTGTAGGGATGAGGATTAGTGGGCAGAGCAACAGAGGTGGCCTTGTGTAGATCTCTACTATGGATCTCTAGAAAGACATCATGATGGGATCCCCATGGTTTTCACCAAGACATTGTGATGGCGTCTTTCTCCATGGTCTCCACCAAGGAATCATGATGGGACCTCCATAGCCCCCACAAAGGCATCATGTGGGGTCTGCCTTGGTGTGCAGCAGGGCATGATGATAGGGTCCCCATGGAAACCACCAGGGCTTTGTGATGGCAGTGGTAGCCTGCCCATAAGGCCATTGTGAGCGGGTGGTCCCCATGGTGACCATGTTCTTGTTGGGGGCCAAGGCCCCAGGTTCCCCACTCTGAGGAGAGCAGCTCCAAGCAGCTCTGAAGGGTGGAGGACCTCAGGAAAGGCAGCCATTAAGTAAGCATCTGTCAAGAAGAAGAATGCTCCATACAAACAGTTGTTAAAATTAGGGAACATCACTGGAGCCCAGCTTGACTAAAGAGGGAACTGGCATGTGGCCTTCAAGTCAGTAAGGCAGCATGTGGAAAGGGGAAGAAGGGAGGGGCTGCAAAGGAGGAAGTCAGAAATATTGTCCAGCAAAGTAAGGATGGTTTGGGGAAAGCCAAATCTCCTTGCTCCTGCTTCAGTGAGAGTAAAAGAATGAAGAAGGAAAATGTGGGCTCATGGCTGAATGGGACTGGGATTCTAGCAAGTGCAGCCCTGCTTGGCTTCAGTCAACCTTCACCATCAAAGTGAAGCCTGAGAAATGTCTGAAAGGGGCAACTGGAGAGGTCACTTCTCTGTCCCTGCCCTGGCAAGTGTGGGCCCTGGGCAGACCTGTGGGATCGCCTGGGGTTGGGGCTTGGTTTGGGGGTTTGGCATTTGGTAAGACAGGATCAAAGTCCTGTGGGATGAAAGAGCACAAAGTCTGAGCACAGGCTGAGATGAGGGTGAGCCTCAGCTCCACGACAACTGCTGTGGGCTGCTCTTTGGGTAGAAGTGGGATGGAGGACAGTCTGTGGCAGAAGACAGTCTTCCTCCTGGAGGCACCAAAGCAGGCTCGCTGTTCTTCACTTCCTCAGCAGGGTTTCATGCACTGTGCTACTTAAGAGAGAGATGATAGTCCAGAAAAGAGCAAAGGTGCCCTTAGCACAAATCCTCCTGAGAACTTTATCTAGGAATCTGCTTCCTGCCTTACTTCATTGCCATGGTCAATGTTTTGCACCAACATAGTGCTGCCAAATAAGAAGAATGAAAATGTATTTCATAATGTTAAAAATGGCCCAAAGTTTTGGAAGGGATAATTTTTCTTATTCTATGAGAACGTTCTGACTTATGACTAAAATCTGCTGTAGGGGTTGGATTCAATTTGATCACATAGAGAGGCTGGTGCTGCTGGAGATTCCCTGGGGCAGTTGTGTTCCCCTGTGGTGCTGAAATCAATTTATTCCCCTGCATTGACTAGAAAGGGAATTCCAGACAACTGCATTTGACAGAGGCAACTACATGGATGGGGTCTGACACTTATCACTTTGAAAGTCAGCTTTGATTCAGATGATCTGCACATCTGCACTTTCCATGGTTTGAGTATTCCTTCTCGCCCTGGCCTTTATTTTTCAGACACCTCTCAACTCTTCCCTTGCTGCTTTGAGATTCAGGGAGTCTTTCAGGAGACTCTTGTTGTCTCTTAACCAGCTCCTTCACCGTGTGTCTATCCAGCCTTTACTAACTGTTTGTGAAAAGAGGTTCAAGGAAGGTTATTCCTTGTAGGCTGTGGAGCAACTTCGAGGCAACTCGGAATTCAACCTACTGTTGAGGTTTGGATTTTGTTTCCTATTGACATAGGATCCAGGTTATTTTGTTTTATCATACTTAATACTTTTACATGTTTGCAGCTAGTTCAGGTGGGAATTGGTGCACATGAGCTATAACATTCAGCTACTGGAGTGAGAAAAACAGTTTGATTTTAGCCAGAGTGATCCAAGTCCCCAGTGGCTGATGAGAGAAGTGGCAGGGCTGGGGAGCTGAACAAGAAGGTTCTTCATACAGGTCTCTCCTCAAAAACATTACTTTTCACACATGTCCAGACTTCACTGGAAGACACTCTAGGAAGTGGAGAAAGTGCGTATGGCTGATTCAGAACATGGAACAATAAAGAAAGCTCAAAAAAATATATCTATCTTTCTTTTCCAGGTGCTCATTGTAATCAGTCTAATGTTAATACACTGCTTTCCAATTAGCTAGAGAAGATTTGAAAACTGAAGAAAATTATGGCAAGAATCATGGCTCCTCAGGGGTTTTGCATTTGACTGACCCTTTGGGAGTAGTTGGTGCTGAACTCATGAACCTCTGATGCTGAGAGGAGACTGAAGAAACTTCTCAAGAAGTTCAAGTCAGAGGCACATCCCCAAGTTTCTTGGAGAGTTAATGGGTCCCACTGTGGTTCATTACCAAGCAAAGCCTCCCCAGGGGCTGATTAGAGAAGAGAGTTGGAAGCCACGATTAAACATAGGAAAAATGCAAAGTGCAGGTTCCTCTGATGCCAAGTTAACCCTACATGTGTGTTTTCAAGCAGATTGACCAAACAGAGAACCAGGCCCTAAGCAGGGGGATCCTTTCCGTCATGCTTTGCCCAAGACTTTTGGTTGGAGCAGTGGATAGGTGGGGGTGTTCAAGGCCTAGGGCAGGACACTGATCCAGGACCTCTTGTGTCCCTGGGGGAAAGCAGGCAAGGAGGCCCTGTTGCCAGAAGGAAGAAGTTTCTTCTTCTAGGCCTCAATGGCAGAGACACCAGCCATGGCCAAGAGGACATAGACCTAGTTCTTGAGAAGGTTTTGGCACCACCCTCAGCTGTCTCTCCCTTGGGCTCTCTTTCCCATGCCTGTGCCTGTTTCCCTGCAGCCTGTAGACATCAAGCTGCTTCCCCACCTTGTTCTCACCCCAGCATCTCTCCATCTTTTCTCATGTCTCTCTGTCCTTAGTGACTGTTGTTTGAAACACAAAGGCAAGGCTTGATCTCAGGTCCCCTCCAGGTGACATGATGCACCACATCACTGCTCTTAAGTGACATTTCTCTTTTCTTCAAGTCAAGTCTGTACCTCAGGCGGCAGTTTGTGGCGCTTTCCCCTTCTCAGTTTCTTTCCCACTACCAGAACAACTTCCATCATCCCTGAAACCACCCTGCAGGCAGTCACAGGCTCCTGCTCTCTTCCCATTAGCTGTAACACTTGAGCAGGCTAAAGAAGCTCATGGCCTTCAGCTTCTCCATGCAGGCCATGTGCTGCCCAGGCCTGAAAAAGCAACCTCACCCCAGCAGAAGGGCCTGACTCTGGGGAGGCCAGGTCAGGTACTGACCCATAGGCAAAAAAGAAAAATAAAGGGTAAAAAAAACATCGGTAGAAGCCTTAACTTCTTTGCACTGAACAAACACAAACCCTCTCCTCACAGGGTGGGGCAAGTGATACTCGAGCCTCCAAACACCTTGGGGGCCTGACACTGAACTCACTTCATGTGATGATCAGAGTTCTTCTACAGCGAGCCCCAATTGGATGCAGTAGCTAGAGGCACTCTAACAAGTACAGAGTAGGGGACTCCTGTTCTTGCAGTCCAGGACACTGTGGCCTCCAGAGCATGTTGCTGGCTCACATGCAGCTTGCTGCTCACAAAGGTCCTTCTCCAAAGAGCTGCTGCCCAGCCGGACATTGCCCAGCCCATATCACTGCAAGGGTTGGTCTGTCCTAAGGGCAGGACCTTCCATCTGAGCTGTCCCTTCACATCAAGGACATCCACCCCATCCTGCTCTTCCCCCCTAACCTTTCTTCCTGCGGAGCTTGTCCTCTGCCATCACAGCCCTCTTGTCATGTGAGTGGTCTCAAAGCATCTCCATTATTCTAACCGTGTTTCCGTGCAGTGACAGCTTGTGCCTCTCCATCTGCCCTCCTCTGTGCCCCAGGCTGCATGCAGTTGTGTGCGATATTGGGGTTGGAGAGCCTCAACCGTGGCACAAAGAAGATATCTGCAATGGAGAAACCTTTTACCAAGAGCCAAGGACACCGTGTGTGCAATGGCCCCACTTGAAAACAGCGACTCGCTTGTGTAGAGAGCACTTGTCAGGACTATGCTCAAAGGAGGCTCCCACAAAGAGAGGAAACTCTGGAATGCCCAAGGCCTGGGGGAAGCAGCAGAGGGATTTGGCTCCTAGGGGTGATTAATGGCAACTTGGGCAACTCGGGTGAACCTCTCTCCAGGAAGGACAAGGTGCCACTGAAGAAGCCCCTGGACCTGGGCAGGCTGTGATTTACCACACGGAGGTCATCGTTAGCCCATTTCCCTCATGTAAGGGTGTGAAGAGTTTCCAGAGAAGGAGAGCTACAAGATTTTACGGATGAGGCTACTAGAGCAGAGACCTCTTTCCACCATTGGATGACAGGAGCAAAGGCAATGTTAGTGTTGTTCACAGGGTCTCTGGATGGCAGTCCAAGCCAGGACCTTCTTCCCTGGTGCGTTGTCCTTCAGGGAGGTCAATTCAGCTCTGTCCCAGGTGCCAAGGTGCTGCAGAGGGAGCTCAGGCAGCAAAACCCTCTCCTGCCAAGGCTGGGCAACCTAACTCTGTTTCCCCCCGGCCCTGGGCTCTTCAGGCTTTGCTCTCTTAGTGGGACCCCTCTCTCACCATCATGTTGCCACCTGCTCTCCATGACAGCATGCCCGTGCTCTGAAGTACAGGCACCAGAAACGCTGTGTCCTTGGCCCTTGGTAGAACAAGTTTCACCATCACCAACCTGTTCTTGGCACCACAGCTGAAGCTCTGCAATGGAAACATGCACAAGTGCATAAAGCCTGGGGCAGAGAAAGGAGCAGATGGAGGTGCCCATCTCACTGAGAAATATTGCTGAGGTGTGGTGTGTGCTCCGCTCAGGAGCAGAGGCCCAGCTGAACTCACCAATTTCTCTGTCCCTTGTGCCCCCTCCTCCTGGGAAATGTTCACTGGAATAGACTGAAGTAATCACCCGTTGTCTCTTCCCATTGAGTGGAGAGCCACTATTTCCAACATTGCAAGGTCTTTCATCAGAGGATCACTATCTATGAGAGATGGAAAAGTGCTCCTGTGGAACACCCAATTCTCATCTCTGACCTAGGCAGGACACCTAGTTAGAACAAGAAGGGAGCTCCTCAACACATGGTTCAGGGATCGACTCAGATGTGTCAGTCTGCCCATCTCATGCTGGTCTAGAAGTCCCTGGCATGAAGTGGGATTCAGAAAAATCCTGCAAACTCCACAGGCAGGTCAAGGGATTCCCCTTTCAAAACTGAAGTGAGCACAACATAGAGGTCTGCAAGAGAGCTCCTTGTCTAAGCTGCAATTGCAGTCACTGGAGATGGAGGATGGGAGTCAGTGGCTCCTGCACAAACACCTGGGGACAGTTGAAAAGACTGAGGAGGTCCAAGGCATGTGCCAGTGCCCACTTGCTCTGATGCAGCTCCTCAGAGACCTGCATCATCCTGGAGCATCAGGGTGGAGGCCTCAGGAGAATTGCCTTGCCCGTCTGAAATGACCCCAGATCCTAAATAAAACAGGAGCCCCATTAACTATGAAGATGAGGCATAGAAAGATTCTGGCATAAAGCAGCAGTTCTGGTAATTCAATGCAGCTATTTGATCTAATGGCACAGAAAAATGCTGGCAGGGCCTTGCCAGATGCCTGGGGTGTCCAGCACAACCAAATGTCTCTAGCAGATACAGTAGGGCACCTGCAGGAAAACCATGCCCCACTGCAGTGCTTGCTGGGCAAGCGCCCCAGGCTATGCTGAGTTTCCTATCTCTACCCTAACCAATCAATTCCAGCACTGACTGCAGGGAAATTGTCCCACCTACGTGCAGAACTGTCCCACCTACATGCAGAATGCTGCAAAAAGAAGAGGCACATCACTCCAAGCTCTGTGCTCCAGTCTCTGAACTCTCAAACCCTTCTAGCTCCCCTCCCCTGAATTCCTGCTCACCCCACTAGATTATATGAACAGGGACTTCTTCAGTGGCACCTTCACTTTTCTAGAGATTGCTTCAAGAAATCTGCCATCCTGCCCTGTCCCTCAGGCTAGGCAGGTGTGACAGTCACAAGTGCTCCATGTGCCCACCTACAGCACCTGCATACATACACCCATGGTCCCTACGGCACTCGCATGGTCTTTGGGTGCCTGGCTGCCCTTGAGTATCTCCTTTCTTGTGCTTATTGGCCAGACAGGCCCAGCAAAGGTACTACTGGTGCTGTCAACAGGCAGAGTGGGCAAAGGCACTTTTGGAGCTTCCTCACAACCTGCTGATCTCTCCATGGGCTTTGGAGTCTTCACCCAGTGTCCTTGGGGTGGCCTTTGCTGTGGCACAGTGATGCACAGAACCTGCCTCCAGCAGCAGCATCCCTGCACATCTGGGCATGCACTCATGTAACAAGGGGAAACGTCCTAAGAATTCATGGTTTAATTCTGCATTTCAGATATCATAATTCATATTGCTTTATTGTACACTCACACCAGCTTATTACAAGCTGAAAATGGAGATGACAATGAGCAAAGATTTTTTTTTACTTTACTTTTTCTTATTTAGCAGGATTTGAAGGAAGATCTGGAGCTGAGCACACAGCAAGGCAGCAAAGCTACCAGGTGTGACATTTCGTTTGGAAGGAGACTCCTCCCATCTGCCAACATGATGGTCATTAACCAGCTGGCCAAGCTGGTGAGGACAGCCTTAAATTGGGAGTGAGTCAGAGGAGAAGAAGACTCCAGCAAGAGAGAGAAGGTGATAGCCTGAAATGATAGGGAAAGGTGCAGGTGAGAGAGCAGTGGGATGCAGGGAGCCAGGCTTAGGGATGAACAGAGAGCCAGTCAGGATTGTTGGTATGAGGATTAGTGGGCAGAGCAACAGCTATGGCCTTGTGAAGATCTCTGCTATACACCTTGAAAAAAGCAATAATGATGAGGTCCCCATGATCTTCACCAAGACATTGTGATGGTGTCTTTCTCCATGGTCTCCACCAAGGCATCATGATGGCATCTCCATAGTCCCCACAAAGGCATTGTGATAGGGTCTCGGTGGTCTCCACCAGAGCATTGGAATAACGTCCCCATGGAAACCACCAGGGCTTTGTGATGGCAGTGCCATCATGTCCATAAGGCCGTTGTGAGGGGACGGGCCCCATGGTGACCATGCCTTTGTTGGGGACAAAGACGCCAGGCTCCCCACTCTGGGGACAGCAGCTCCATCAGGAGGGAACAGCTCCCCTTGGTGCCACTGTCAGGTCCCCACGAGAGGATCCTGAACATGGACAAGGAGCGGCAGGCGAACGCCTGCTCCCAGCCCACAGACGGGCTCTCAGGCTTGCAGGAGAGCGGGAACGAGGTGAGCAGTGGGGCTGAAGGGAGAGGCAGGCAGAGGGGATGGCACCAACACGGGGAGCACAAAGATGGTGTGGAAGGGGAGCCAGGATGAGGGAAGAGTTGAGAGCTCTTCTGGGGAAGGTTCATTTATTCCTGGCCCTGGGCGTTGATGTAACTGGATAGATTGAGTTTGTGCAAAGTTGGCCCTGCCAAAACAGAGCATTTCCTTGAAGCTGGTCCCCAACTTCCTGCACCAGTCGAGAGAGGATGACACCTCCGAGTGCGACGTGCTCTGTGCAGAGAGTGAGGGGTGGCAGGGACAGCTGTGGGCAGGGGGCTTTTCTGAGCGCTGGGCTCTGAGTGGGACAAGGAAACCTTAAGGGTATAGGCCTGATGGTAACAGAAAGGTTTAGAAAATTTTTTTAAAAACAAATCTAGAAAGAAAGTAAGAGAAAGAATTAAAGCAAAAAATCATTTGTTATAATTTTCCGCCTTTATTCGTTGTTGTGTTTTAGTACACTAGACTTGGGCATGATCATTTGTTCTTGAAAAGGGAAGTGATTTTCAGAAGTGGGTGGGCTGCAGTCCCAGAGTCCTGCACAGCTGGTGCCATTCCAGGTGCCGTGGTCCCCTGTCCCCAGCCTCCCTCTGCCGCTCTGAAGGGCTCTGCTCTCCCGCAGGTCCCTGTGAGAGCTCTCAGGCCCACGCAGGTCACTCAGAGACACTGGGACATCTCCAAGTCCCACTAGGTGCTGGTGCTCAGATACTTGAGCTCTGCCTGCAAAGATGAAGGACTGTTTTGAATATTTTCCAGCAATGAAAGAGTGGAAATCTTCAGGAACTTTCTCAACCTGCTTTGGAGAACTGTTTATCTGCCCTTGCCTTTTAGTGTCCACTGCTCTCTCCATTTGACTGTAAAGGAAACCTCTGTCATCGCTCCCGTATTTTCTATGTCTTGAATACATGAATTATTCCTGCAGCCCCTCTGGGCAGCCCCTCTCCCAGCACAGCACTCACCCCCACTCCAGGCATGTTCTGCCCCTGGAGGTCTCCTGTGCTCCATGGTGGCTCCATAGCCCTTTCCACCAGGATGGGCGCCTGTCCCAGCTCTGTAATGAGTGGGACTGTCCTCAGCAGATCCCTCCTGAGCACTCACCCTCTCCAGGGTGTCTCTGGGCAGGGGCATCAACAAGCGGCAGCTGAATCCAGTCCTCTTTCCCTAACACAGGAACATGGCTGCACAGCCCTCTGGTATATCAGCCAAGCCTCCCGCATTTGTATCATCACAAAATTTGCTGGGAGTGCACTCTGTTCCTTCTTCCAGGTTACTGATGGAGAAGTTGAATAGGATTGGACCCAATACTACTCCCTGGGGGACACAGCTGGCTCCAGGCCCCCAGTAGACTCTGTGCAAATGTCTGAGCACAAGTAGGAGAACCTGGGGTCTTTTCCTAGCAACTACTAAAGAAAGGCAGAGTTTCCTCATAGCTCCTGCCCATGCAGATGTGCTAGAAATCCCAGGCATGTATCATGGCCTTGCAGGCCTATTCAGTGTCACTGAATCAAGTGTCTGAAATGAATTACAGTCACGGTTTACATTGTCAACATCTCCATGTGTCTCAGCTTCCTAGTGAGTGTGGCTCTAACGCTAGTGATCATCTAGTGCTATTTCAGATGGCCAAGGAAGAGGCCCACCGGGCCCTGACCAGGCATTCTAGAAAGATGTGAGTATCACATTTGCTCTATCAGAGCAATAGGCACTAGCCCGTGCCTGGGACAACCCTGTCTCTTCAGATGTCACCTGGTGTCACCAGGCAATTGACTCCCACCTGAACTGCCACGGGAAGGCTGCCTCTAGACTTTCCTTCAATTCACTCATCTTCAGTTTTGTGTGTTGGAGCTTTGCATGGAACCATGGAAACCTGTGGTGGCGCTTGGTTGCCATTTCTGTTATATTAGAGAGATTTGAGATCACACTCTAACCATAGGCATGAGAGCTGAGATCTCCTAAACAACACTGGACCCCTGGTCTCAACCCACCTGCCCTTGTCCCGCCGTGACTCTGTACCCCAGAGGTCCCTTGGTGTCGGTGCTGGAAAAGACGCTGCAGAGGGAAACTCTCCTCCCTGCACTGGGCACATCCAAGGGAGCTCAAAGAAGCGGCTCAGAGAATCCCCCCTCTCTGCTAGTGAAGGGGGAAGCCTGGCTTCCTGCTTTATCATGGTCTGTGTTTAAGTGCTAAATGAGAGATTCCTGTGCAGATGTGACAAAAACTAGGTATCTTTATTTTAGTATTTATTGGTTTAAAATGGATGTAAAGGAGAGAATTTAAAAAGGAAATGCATAAAATACAGCCTTGATGACAGATATCCTGGTGAGTGAATGAAATAGTTGTTATCATTGACCTTGTACCCACTGGACGAGTTTCTTCAGTGCCTCCTTGAGCTCCTTGTTCCTCATGCTGTAGATGACGGGATTCAGGGCTGGAGGCACCACCGAGTACAGAATGGACACAACCATATCTAGAAGTGGGGAGGAGATGGAGGGGGGCTTCAGGTAGGCAAACAATATAGTAATGACAAACAAGGAGACCACGGCCAGATGCGGGAGGCACATGGAAAAGGCTTTGTGCCGGCCCTGCTCAGAGGGGATCCTCAGCACAGCTCTGAAGATCTGCACGTAGGAAACCACAATGAAAGTGAAACACCCAAAGACTAAACAGGTACTAAGCACAATAATCCCAGCTTCCCTGAGGTAGGAATCTGAGCAGGAGAGCTTGAGGATCTGGGGGATCTCACAGAAGAACTGATCCACCACATTGCCTTGGCAGAGCGGAATGGAAAATGTGTTCCCAGTGTGCAGGAGAGCAGTGAGGAAACCACCGGCCCAGGCAGCTGCTGCCATTCTGACACAAGCTCTGCTGTCCACGATGGTCCTGTAGTGCAAGGGTCTGCAGATGGCAACATAGCGGTCATAGGCCATGACTGTGAGGAGATAATACTCAGTTGATATGAAAATAGTAAAACTTAAGACCTGCTCAACACATCCCAAGTAGGAAATGGCTCTGGTGTCCATCAGGGAATTGTGCATGGATTTGGGGATAGTTGTGGAGATGGAGCCAAAATCGAGGAGGGAGAGGTTGAGGAGGAAGAAGTACATGGGGGTGTGGAGGCGGTGGTCGCAGGCTACGGCTGTGATGATGAGGCCGTTGGCCAGGAGGGCAGCCAGGTAGATGGCCAGGAAGAGCGAGAAGTGCAAGAGCTGCAGCTCCCGTGTGTCTGAGAATGGCAGGAGGAGGAACACATTGAGGGAGCTGCTGTTGGACATCTGTTCTATTGGGTTCAGGAAAATTGTGTAGGGAAGAAAAGGCAATAAAGGCTTAGAAAAATTTTCTCTGAAATAAACTTTCCATTTTTCACAGAAATGCTTCTCGACCCCGTCCCAACTCTCAGTAATTTCTTCTTTTCACTATCACCTTCAGTCATCTCCTCAGTCTATGCTCCAGCTGAGTGTTCTGGGTGGAGTCGCAGCCCGAGTTACTCTACGTCAATGTGTATAAAGGACTGGTTCTTGATATCTCTCCTTTTCGGAGTTGATGTCACAGGACATCCACCTTTAAGATAAAGGATCTTTTAATATTCCCACATACAATTCCAAGGAGTTTGGGGTGCAGCAGGGGGTTTTAGCATTTTGTTTTAGAATTACTTATTTTGGAAATTTTTAGATTCTGTCAACATATCTGGTCAGGTTCTTTGCATGTCTTTATTTACATGCAAATAAAGACAGATGTCTCTATTTCTGAAAATGTGAATGTTAAGCAGACTGGAGATGGAATGGGGTCTCTACTGCTTAGGGAGCAGTGTGGAGTGCCGTTGAGTCCATCTGCCTTGTTCCTGCAGAAAAACCTGAACTCTGTTGAGATCATAGAAGACTGTTTCAAAGCACTCATTTATCACTGCGCTCCCTCTAAGGTTAAGGTGGATACGTGATGGAGAGAACAGGACACTGCTACTGACACAGCAAGCACTCTGTGCACTGAATCCTCTTCTGGAGGGCACCTCACAAACCCAGCACAACAGAGACAGTCACGTGTCCTGACAGTCATAGGGTCTCCTAAAGGGAGAGTCAACCCCTTTGCAGCCCCTCCAATGACGCTGCCCAGCACCCTGGGCACATTGTAGCTCTTCAGACACCTCCATGGCAGGACCTCAGGGTGAGTATCTGAATTTGTAGCTGAAGCCCCAGCTGACTGCCAGGACAAGAGCAGAAAGGAGAGGCAGGGAAACGAGGAGAAACACTGTGACTGCTGCCAAGGGAGGGCAGAGAGACAGAGCAGCACCGTCCCCAGGTTGCACCTCCCAGACAGTGTGTCCATCCAGGGCAGTGGTTCTCAGACCCTGCTCCTTGCAATGGGAAATGGGCACATGGCAGGAGAGAGGCAGCTCTGCTGTTCTGGAAATCTGACTGCAGAGGAGGTCAGAAATGCCCTGGAGCCCTTCCCCTTGAGAGCAGAGTGAGACTAAGCACAATGAGAATGAGGAGAGCTGCAAAGGGGATATTGCTGCTGCCCACAGGTGAAAAGGCAGTTGGAGGAATATTCTGGGGTCCTCACAGACCTATTGATCCCTCAGAGCAGCACTGCAGAACTCTCCTTCAGGCATCTAAAGCTAAAATGTCCCATTCATTTGCTGCCTTGTCAAAGATACAAAACAAAATCCTAGCCTCTGGATATTCCCTTCCCTTTCACAGAAGCTTCCCAAGAGTGTTCTATTGAAAAGCCCCTTCCAGATATGTGGTGTGGGTGAGGCTGAGCTGTGAGCAGCCCTGACCCCACACAGCAGCCTCTCAGCAGGAGAATGAACCTGCCCGGGGGGATCTCTCCTCCCACCCAGAGCTTCTCCCTGCAGCGCCCTGGCAGGCTGAGTGCTGATCCTCACGGAATCACTGCCCCGGGCACACAGCACCCTGGGGCGCATGGACACTGCTCTGAAGAACAGTGCTCTGAAGAACCTATGTGCCCACATTGCCTTCACTGTCTTGTACCAGCTCCAGAAGAAGTAGCCATGATGCCCTGACCTTGTGATGTTGGGACAGGGAATTTCTGTTCTGAAGCATCGACGTGTATGCAAAGTAGAAGCAGGGAGAACAATCCTCAAAAAAGAAAGTCATCAGCTGGAGGGGTGCTGCAGACCCCTCCAGAAACCTCAGCAGCATTACCCTGCAGACAGAGACTTACCGTGTCACAGATTGCTCCCACCATGAGCTCTCCTCTGTCCTCCCACTCCACGCTGCCTTTCACCTCTCTGTCCTGTCTCCTCCGCTGTCCGCAGCAGCAGGCAGTGCCCGCAGCCCTGCTGCTCTTGGCACAGGAGCTGCTCCTGCACTCGGCTGTCTCTGGGCAGTGCTGCCAGGCTGCCACGAGCTGCAGCCCAGCTGAATTCATGAATTACTCTATCCCTTGGGATTCCTCCTTCTGGGATATGTTCCGTCAAGTAGAGTAACCTGTTTTCCTTCTCTAAAGACTACAAGGATACAGATTCCAATGTTGCAATTTATTTCATCAGATAATGATTATCTACCAAAGTTAGAAATGTCCCACGGGAAGTCCTGATTCACATCTCTTAACTAGGCAGGACACCCAGACAGGGATAAGAAGGGAGCTTGTTGATACATGGTGCATATATGATTCGGATGACTTATTCAGATGGCTTATTGGTACTCCACATGTCTGTTCAGAAGAGCCAGGTTTGGAGAAGGATTCAGCTAACTCATGAACTCCACAAACACATGGCAGGTGGGATTCCCCTTACCAGGCTAAGCATGCACATGGTTTGCTTGCAAGCTCCTGGCCTAAAGGTCCTAATGGAATCACTGGAGATAGAGCTTCAGCGGGAGGCCAGGTCAGGAATTCCCTTGGTCATCTCTAATGACCCTGGATGCCTTCTATCCTACTAGAGCACCACTCACAATAAAGCTGAGGGACAGGCAGATCCCTACAGCTCAAAAGCTGATGTATTCCAGTGGAGACCATTTATAGAATCACAGAATGGTTGAGGTTGGAAGGAGCTTTGCAGATGATCTAGTTCAAACCCCTTGGTCAAGCAGTTTCACCTACAGCACGATGCACAGGATCCTGTCCAGGCAGGTCTGGAATATCTGCAGAGAAGGAGACTGCATAACCTTTCTGGGCAACCCATGCCAGTGCTCTGTCACTTTCACAGTGAAGATGCTTTTCCTCAAATTTAGGCAGAACATCCTGTGCTACAGTATGCCTTTTGTGCTGTCACTGGTCACTGCTGTAAAGAGTCTGGGTCATCCTCTTCTGCTCTTGGCATCCTCTCTTCAGGTATTTGCACACCCATTTAAGATCCCCTCTCAGCCTTCTCTTCTCCAGGCTAAAACAGGCTCAGTTCTCTCACCTTCTCCTCATAGGAGAGATGTTCCAGCTCGCTGATCAACTTTGTAGACCTATGCTGGGCGCTCTCCAGTAGCTCCTTGTTCCTCCTGAAATGGGGAGCCCAGCGCTGGACACAGGACTCAAGGGGTGGTCTCCCCAGGACCTAGTAGAGAGGCAGGATCAACTCCCTTGACCTCCTGGCAACAGTCTTCCTATTGCATCCCAAGAGACCATTGGCTTTCTTGGCGGCAAGGGCACATTGCTGGTTCATAGCCAGGCAGTAGTCCACGTGGACCCCCAGGTTTTGCTCTACAGAACTGGTTTGCATCGTTGTGATCTTCAGTGAATGTTCCGCCTAGCAGCAACCTTTGGCCTCAGGGGCTGCTCTGCCAGCAGTCTGCAGGGGGGTAGACAGGCTTCAAGGAGGCTTGAGTGAGAGAGGGCACCTTTCTCAGGTTGCAGGGGACATTTGGAGATCATCTAGTCAGATGATGGTCAATTCAGTGTTGCAAGCACCTGGGAGGCCAGCAGCAGGCACATGGCACTGCTCCTGCTTGGCAGGGGGGTCACTTTGTCTGTGCTCCTGACTGGACAGCACCAGGCATTAGCAGGTCCATCCATGTCTGTGAGGGTGACCGTGAGCTCTGCTCTTTGCTGAGTCCCGGGCAGGCCAGCAAGAGGCGCCTGGCTGGGCAGTTGCTTGGGAGGTCCCTGCTGGCAGAGCAGCTGCGAGGCCAGCGCTGGCCCATGGCTGGGGACGGGCTCTGAGGCCGCTCCTGTCCCAGCAGCAGCGCGGCCGGCAGCGGGGTCTGGTGCAGACACGCGGGGAGGTCCCTTGTGTGCGCGGAGCTGCCGGGGCAGCAGCAGGCGCTGCCTGTGAGGCCAGGGGTGTCTCAGCAGCGGGCAGGGACACGGAGGCCATTGCGGGGACGCTGCCGGGAGGCCCCTGCTCTCTGCAGGGCTGGCTCTGTGCTGACGCGTGGGTGTCGGCTGGTGACGTCACTGCTGCCGCAGCCCCTGATAGGCCAGGCCGCGCAGCTGGTTGTGACGTCAGCAGCCCCTTCCTGGCCGGGGCGGCTCTGCCGAGGAACCTGGTGTCCCTGCAGCCTGCGGCGGCAGCAGCCCACGCTGGGCTGTGCGCGAGCGAGGTCCCCCTGCCCGAGGAGCTGCTGGGCCAGCAGGAGGCTCACGGCGGGTGCTGGCGCTGAGGTCGCTGCTGCCAGAGCAGTGAGGGGCCAGCAGCAGCGGCGGGGACGAGAGGGTTTGCTGAGGGTGCCCCGTGGAGGGGCTGACACCTGCGGAGCTCTGCAGCCCTGGAGAAAGGCAGCTCCTTAATCAAGAGGAGGGAGATGGAGCACTTAGCACCAGGAATTTGTGCTGCTGTGAGCATGATCTTCTCTGGCGAACATGGACAAGGAGTAGAGACTTGCAGCCAGCTACCATTGGACCAGGGAGACCAGCAAGATCTTTTAGGCTGCTAAATGAATCCAGTGCCTGAGTGAGCATGGTGTAACGAGAGCAGCACCATTAATAATCTGTGATTGCCAGGCTCTTTGTCTGTAGTAATTCCCATCCCTGTCCAACAGGAGGGATCTTGTGAGATTTTCCTACAGGGTCTGAACTGGGTCTCTGTCCTTCATGGGTCCACCTGCTTTTATGGTCTAGGTAGTACTGAAAGACATTAGAGGTCTGTGACTCTCTATCCAAGCAATTTCTCCTTGGAGAACAGGTACAAATGCTTTAGCAGGAGACAGAAGGAATGTCCCCCCAACAAAAGGGAGCTTGGAGCCTGCTGCCTGATGGACACTGAGGTTCAGGCCTGAAGCTTCCTCAGCTCTTGCCAGGATCTGCATTCAGATATCCCAAGTGGTCTGTGCAATACATACAGATATGTATCTTGGAGTACGTGGAATAGAGAGGTAATCTCAGGTGGAACTGAGAAGAACTGGTGTGGGATGCAGTCATGGAGTCCTGGACAGCTGGTGCCATTGCAGGTGCCCTCATCCTCTCTGCTCAGCCTCCCTCTGCAGCTCTGATGGGCTCTGGTCTCCCGAGGTTTCTGTGAGAGCTGCCAGGCCCAGGCAGCTCCCTCAGAGATGCTGGGGCCTCTCCAAGTTCTAATTTTAATTCCAATATTTTCCTGTCACCTGTTACAAGACTGAGAGTATGAAAAATACTGTTTGGAAAGTGCATATGGGTAGCTGAAAAGAGCCCTGCATGTTCTTGGCTAGAAGTGGAGCTTGGAGACCTCCCTCAAGTGCCCTGAGAAAGGGAGAGAAGTTGGAGATGGGAGGGTTTGAAACTGGACTGGTCTGCTCTTAGGAAGGGCTGGGTTCTTTTGGGGGGAACTTATTTAGGGTGATCATCATGAAGTTCAAAGAGATGTGGGCACATGATGTCAGAATCAAGGCTAGCAGGCAGGTGAGCTGTCCTCACTCTGCACAAGGTGACTGTGAATCCATTTTTCTCAAGATTCCCAGTAGAAATGCTGAAAATTTCTGCCTCTGAGGAACACTCCCCAGGTGGTATTTCACCTAATCTGCTGCTATTGCAAGAGCCCTGGCGTCACTCTGAGAACCAGTGAGAACCACTCTGAGAACCACAGACACGTGCCAGCAGTATCAGTGACGGGGAGCCCCATTTCACTGGGTCTGCTGCCCACCCCAACCACCAAGACCAGTGCAGAGTTAAGAGTCACCCCATGGCCTTATGGCCCCCCAGCCCCACTTGTCTCCCTGGAGATTTTCTGACACCAGTTGACACGGGGAGAAAAAGCTACCAAAGCAGTTTATTCGAAGCAGGCGATGGCTGTTGGTGATGTTGGCGAATATTGTTTCTCTGGGCACATGGGTGCTGTAGGACACAACAGGGCAGCATCTCCGTAGCCCCCAGGACACAGCGTCTGTCGCTCTGTCTCTCGGCTCTGCTCCATCCCACATCTCAGGGGACCTGTCTGGCACATGCATCCGCTCGCTGCTCCTCTCGCTGCCCCGTGATGCAGCGGCAGCAGAACGCTCTGCGCAGAGCCCGAAGCGCCGTCCTGAGCCGTGAGCGCCATCGCCGGGGAGCCGCGACGTGCGGGAGGGCAGCGATGCCTGCGGTGGGAAGCAGAGCTGTGGGCAATGGGCTGCAGGGGTGCAGGGCTGCACCTGCCTGTCCCTGCCACCAAGGGCTTCCCAAGGGGTTCTGTCCTCGGCACAACAACTCCCGAGCGGTTCCTGCTGCCGGCCTCGGTGCCACCCCCTGTGCCAGGACAGGCCACTGTCCCCAGCGGGGCTCTCCATTCGGGTACGTACCTGGCTCAACATCGGGTGTGGGGCTGCAGGAGGAGGGCTTCTCCTCCTCCTCTTGGGCCTCCAGGGCCACCTGCATGGGCAGAGCAAGAACACGCACCCGTCAGCCATCAGCTGGCCCTGCTGAGGGTCCCAGTGCCCCAGGCTGCACAATGGCAAAGGGTTTGGATCAGAGGAGGCTGCCCATGGCTGCACGTCCCAAGGGAAGGGACTGCAACTGACACAGCAATGGGACAAGGCTCCTTGTGGGGCCGTAGCAGCAGGGCTGGGCAGGGGGAACGGAGGCAGCCAGGGGTGTGTGTGGCACAAGGGGGCTCGTGCCCTGGTGTGGAGGGGGCTGCTGCTGGGGCTGCCCCTTCCCTCCTTGCTCGGCATCCAGACCCCAGGGCTGAATGTGACGTGGGCTGGAGCAGACTTCATCGCTGTGCCTTTGGCACTGGGAAATGGAGAGGAGCCGGCATCTCCCCATGGAGACATGGCAGAGGGCAAATGCCTGGGGGTGACAGTGGGATGCCATGGGCAGAGGGGTCCTAAGGGATTGGGCAGCTCTGGGCACCCCATCTGCTCCCCCCAGGCCCAGCTCACAGGGCAGCTCCCTGGGATGGTGGGTGCAGGTGAGGCGCTGCTTGCTCACCTGGGGAGCAGGGCCTGCAGCCGGGGGAGGAGCCGCTGGTGCCGTGTCCTCAGGCAGTGGTTGCTCTGGAGTGGGGCTGTCACTCACAGGGGGCACCTTCTGGTCAGACATCTCCCTGTCTGTGAACTGGCTGCGGAGGCTGGGTCTGACCCATGGCAAGGAGATGCTTCCCTCCACCTCCTGGCCTTGCAAAACCTCTTCACCAGCTTCCTCTTCCTCATCAGTCTGGCCCATGTGCTCATCCTGCTCTGCTCCCAGGTCCTTCTTCCCACTTCTCACCTGCCACTCCTTCTTGGGAGCATGGACATAGAGCCGCTCCAGCACCTCCCACTTGCACATTGCATCTTTGAGGAGCTCCACTTGCGTGACCTTCGGGTTCCACAAGTCATAGAAGGAGTTTCTGGCGAGGAGCTAGAGGAGAGAGGGAGGTTTGTGAACAGAGCTTCATTTTCCACCTAGAATGGCCTCCTGAGCACAGGGACAACTGGGATGTCACAATGCAGCGCAGCAGCTTGTCCCAGCACCGGTGGGTTATGGTTGCCCCAGCCCTCCCTTGTGCTCACTTGTTTGGGTCGCACATTGAGCGATCCCGAGGCTGTCAGGGAGAAACGTGTCCCCTCGCCCTCCTCTTCCTCGTCCTCGCTCTCCTCCAGGCTCTGCTGCTTCCTCAGGAAGGTGCCTTCGCGCAGCTGGGCCAAGCTCTGCCCGGTGCGCGCCAGGCAGCTGCTCTCGAGCTCCTCCAGCGGCTCCGTGCGGATGCTGAGCACGGACAGGCAGCGCGCGGTGTTGTCCGGGTGCACACGCAGCGGCTCTGCTCCCAGGTGGCAGACGATGCCCACAGGCTGCTGCTTTGGGCCCTGTCCTGTCCCTGCTCGGCGTGGTGGGGCAGCCTTCCGGCTCTCTGCCCTCAGCTCCACAGCAATCTCCGCAAAGATGCTGTCCACGAAGCCAGCAGGCTCGAGCAGGGACGAGCACGTGGCCTCCAGTGAGGCCGTTTCACCGGGTGAGCCGGCAGCAGCTCTGTCTTCTGCAGAGCCGGGTGGTGCCTCTGCGAAGGGCAGACTGGGGAGTTCAGCCTCCCGGGAACCCTCCTTGGCTGGCAGCGTGCACTGCTGGGCATCCTGCGGGGCAGAAGAGGCTCTTTCTTCCTGGGACACCTTGATGGGTGGCACTTCCACTTGGGGAAGCTGCAGCTCTCCCCCTTGGCACTCTGAGGATGTGCTTAGCACCAAGTCCTGGTTCAGGACCGTTGCCTCCGGGCGCTGGTCCTTGAGCTGCTGGCCCACCTGCGGGGAGAAGGAGGCCCGTGATGGAGGTGGCTACATGGATACAAGTGGCCTCTGAAGCACAAGAAATCTCAGCCCTGTGTCCAAGGGAGGCTCGTGGCTGCACACAGCCTGGCTGAGCTCAGTCTAGAGCTGCTTGCTGATCCTCAGCACAGAGCTCACAGGGTTTGGGTCGCCCTGGGAGGACCCTGGCTGGTGTATTTTGTCCGAGAAAAAATGCCCAGGGCTGAGAATAAATGAGCCCACCCCAGAAGAGCTCGTGCCTGGCTACCTCACCCCAGCTCCCCTTCCAAACCATCCTTGTGCTCTCCATGTCAGTCCCATCCCTGCTGTCTGCGTCTCCCTTCAGCCCCACTGCCCACCTCGCTCCCGCTCTCCTGCAAGCCTGAGAGCCCGTCTGTGGGCTGGGAGCAGGCGTTCGCCTGCTGCTCCTCGTCCATGTTCAGGATCCTCTTGTGGGGACCTGACACTGGCACCAAGGAGAGCTGCTCTCTCCTGATGGAGCTGCTCTCCTCAGAGTGGGGACCTGGGGTCTTTTCCCTCAATAAAGGCATGGTCACCATGGAGACCGCCCCCTCACAAAGGCCTTGCGGGCACGATGCCACTGCCATCACAAAGCCCTGGTGAGTGCCATGAGGACCCCCTCACGATGTCTTGGTGGAGACCATGGGGACCTCATCACGCTGTCCTGGTGGAGACCAAGGGGACCCCATCATGATGTCTTGGGAGACCATGGGGATTCATCCCATCATGATGCCTTGGTGGAGACCATGGGGACTCCATCATGATGTCCTGACCATTTCCATGGGGATGCCCATCACCATGTTGCTACCTCCAAGTCCTGATTCCAGCTTCTGAGCCTGCCTGGGAACTGCTATCCGGGGAGCAGAATGAATGTTCCTCCTTCCAGCTCTGCACTCCCCAGGCCTTGCAGAGGCTGCACTTCTTCAGGCGCTCCATAGCAGAGATCTACACAAGGCCATCCCTGTTGGTCTGCCCATTAATCCTCACCCCTACAATCCTGACTGACTCTCTGTCTGTCCCTAGACAGAGTTCCCTGCATCTTGCTGCACTCTCCAGGGTTTCCTTTGTCCACCTCACCTACACCTTTCCCCACCATCCCAGCCCATCACTCCCTCACTCTTTCTGTATTCTTCTTCTCTGAGTCATTCTCAATTTAAGGCTCTCCTCACCAGCTTGGCCAACTGCTTGATGACCATCAGGTGAGCAGAAGGGAACAGTCTCCTTCCAGATGAAATGTGACAACATGCAGTTTTGCTGCCTTGCTCTAAGCTCAGCTGCAGGTTCTCCTCCAGCTCCTGCTGAAAAAAAAAAAGAAAGACAAAAAGAGAAGAAAAAAAAAAAAGGAAAAGAGACTCTTTGCACTTCATCCTCTCCATTTCTTGCTTGTCTTAAGCTGGTATGAGGGTACATGAAAGCAATATGAATTATGACACCTGAAATGCAAAATTAAAACCTGAATCCTTCGGACATGTTTCTCCTTCTTGTATCAGTGCATGAGAAAATTCCTGTTCCTTCTGGAGGAGGACAGCCTTTCATGTGGCCACACTGAGGACATCAGTAGCATGATCACTGTCAGGATCACCACAGGTAAGAAGGTTCAGGAGGAGGAGACCCATCAGCCTTTAAGAACATAGGTTCATGAAAAGAGACCCCAGTGTCATGTGTCTCCCATTACTGATTCCTCCTTTCATGTGTTGGTGCTCAGTTGCTGGTCCATAGGCCCTGGACCACCTTGAGAGGCCTCAGAGTTCCTGCCCTCTGCACCCATTCCAGGAGGTTGTGGCTTTCCTGGAGGTGCTGTGCTGTATTTGCCAGCCATGGCTGGCTGTAATGGGCACACCAGGCACCTGGCACAGCTCTAGAGACCTTGGACTGAACTTGGGTGCCTGTCATGCAGGGATGTGTGTGTGTGTCACTTTGCTTTGCTCTGATTTGAGCTCACATGCCCTAAATGCACATGCCTGGTTCCATTTCATGTGGTCAAGGACACCCTCCTTGCCCCTGTATGCATCAGCTGGTGCTTGGGAAGGATGTCCATCTCTCAGGATGGTTCCAAGAGAATTTGCAGACCCTTGCATTTGCCTTGGACCACCCCAGCCCCTCAGGCATTACAAGGTGTTATTACTGACTCCTACCATCTCTCTCTAGTGATTAGAGACGCCAGGGCCATTTCCTACCTGGGATGTGCTGCACAGGTCTCTGTCTTCTTGAGTTCAAGAGAATGTTTTCTTCACACAGTCATGGCTTATGACCACTTTGAGGCCATCTGCAGATCCTTGTACTATGGGATCCTCCTGAGCAGCAGAACTTGTGTTGAAATGGCAGCAGCTGCCTGGGCCTGTGGGTTTCTCAATGCCCTGGTCCATACTGCTAACACTTTCATGCTTTCTTTCTGTAGAGATAGCTCTACAGACAGTAGTTTTGTGAAATCCCCCAAATCCTCAAGCTCTCTTGCCAGGCTACAGATATTTCCATATATCTGGAATGCAAAAGGTCAGGATGTGGCACAGAAGACAGATTGGTCATGGTAGACCCTATTACCAAGAGCCAAGGACATCGTGTGTGCAATGGCCCCACTTGAGAGCAGAGAAATGCTGACATGGAGAGAAGATGTCAATGCAATGGTGAAAGAAGGTTCCCACTAGGAGAGCAAAGCCTGCAGTGCCCAAGGCCAGGGAGAAACATAGTGTGACTGTGAGGAAATGGCAGGAGAGGGCTTTGTTGCCTGAGCTGATTTGTAGTACCTTGGGGCCTGTGACGGAGTTGGGCCAATATCCAGGCAGGAGAAGGCATCATTGAGGTGTTCTTGGGCTGGAGCCGTCTATGATCCAGCCATCCTGAGGCCATCATTAGCCCAGTCATATCATCCAGGGTGAAAGGAGGTTCTGTTTGATAAAAGCGCGAAGCTGTTAAGAGAGCAGAGACCAGAGCAGACACCTTGGTGTGATGTGCCTCCCCCATTTAGGGAGCACGCCTGGCGGTAGGAGGGATGGATTGGCCTAAAGGCAGTGGTGGGATCCAGTTGTTTTGGCACTGGTAGCGAACCCGAGAGGTCCTGGGGTGCTTGCCCAGTTCCAACTCCAAAGGGACATGGCTTCTCATAGATCCCATGCTAGAGGAGGCATTTGGTTATGCTGGACAATGCAGGCATCTGTCTTGGCCCAGCCAGCCTGTTCCGATGTCACTGAATGATATGTCTGCACTGAATTATATTAACTTTTTGCACTGCGATGATCTGCCTGGGTCTCTGCTTTATACTGCATGGTGCTCACATAGTAGTGGAAGGCACCTGGGGTCATTTGAGATGGCCAAGGACATCCCCACCTGGTCTTGTCCTGGAGCTCCATGAGAATGTGGGTCTGAGATTTGCTGCTTAAGAGCAGACAGACATGGGCAGGTTTTTGGTACCTCCACTGTTTCTTCAACTGTCCCCAGCTGTTTGTGTGTTGCCAGCTGACTTCCACCTTCCATCAGCAGTGATTTCAAGGGGAGCTTAGAGAAGGAGCTCCTGTGGAGATGTCAGTGCTGTGCACACTTCAGCATGGGGAAGCAGAATCCCACCTTCTGTGTGTGGGGAGGAATCTGAATCCCATCCCAGACCAAGGGCTTCAGAACCCGCATGGGATGCCCAGATTGACTCATCTGAATCCATGAGCCCCCTTCTTGCCCCTGTCTCAGTCTCCTGCTTACGGGGTCTTACTAACTAGGTACTTCCAGAGTGAGACTTTTCTAACTTGCACAGATAAGTCATTCTCTTGATGAAATAGACGGCAAGTTGGAAATCCTTCTTTCTCTATTAATTAGGAAAAGACAACAAGTGATTATTTTAGTTTACTTAACAAACATTTCCCAGGAGGAGGGGGCACAAGGGACAGAGAAATTGGTGAGTTCAGCTGTTCCTCTGCTCCTGAGCGGGGCCAGGCTCCTGGGACGGAGGCAGCTCGTGGCAGCCTGGCAGCACTGCCCAGAGACAGCCGAGTGCAGGAGCAGCTCCTGTGCCAAGAGCAGCAGGGCTGCGGGCACTGCCTGCTGCTGCGGACAGCAGAGGAGAGAAGGCAGCGAGAGGGGAACGGCAGTGTGAAGGAGAGAGGAGAGCTTGTTGCGGGAGAAACCTTTCCAGCCCTTGACACGGTGAGTGGGGCAAAGCTGCTGATGTTCCTGGAGGTCTCTTCTGAACTCGATGCATGTAATTATGGATCGAGATTTTAAAGGTCTCTCTCCTGGAGTATCCAGGACATGGCAGGAGGAGGAGATGCTTCAGAGCAGGGATTCCCTGCCACACGCTCACAGGGACAGGGCATCCTGCTCCCTTCTCGCAGGGAAGACGCAGGGGTGTGAAGCTGCGCTCTGCACCCAGCTCTGCACAGGCTGTGATTGAGAGCAGCATCCCCTAGGCCCAGGGTGCTGTGTGCCCGGGACAGTGACTCTGCAGCCTGCGAGGGGCAGCACTGCCCAGGGTGCTCCCCACAGCGCTACGAGGAAGCGTGGGGAGACAGACACCCGTGAGGGCAGGTTCATTCTGCTGCTAAGAGGCTGCTGCAGGGTGAAGTCTGCTCACAGCTCCAGCTCATACACAGGGCACGTGCAAGGGGTCCTTTACGGGAGCAAGATCAGAAGGGCCACCGGAAAGGGAAGGAGCTTTCCTTCCTCTCTCTGCTCTTTCCGCCTCTTTAATATTGCAGGGGGAATGAAGGAACAAGTTTTCTGTTTTGGCAGGGAACTGGGAGTCCTAGATCTTCATGCCTAGAGATCAATAGGTCTGTGAGAAGCCTCAGCAAGCTGCTTCATGCCCATCTTAGCCTACAGGTAACATCCATATCGTCTTTGTGGACTCACAGGACCTCATGTGACCGGCTCCTTAGGAACTGCAACTGCAGAGCTGCCCCTGGACATTGCCCAGAGGTTTCTGCAGGGCAGAACTGAGCACACAGAGGGTGATACGATATGGGATCTGTGAGCAATGGCAGGGACGGGGCACTGGGATAGAGGAAGAGCTGCCGGCAGGGACAGCTGCAGGCAGCAGAGATGGGCAGGGAAGGGGCAGGAGGTGCAGGGCAGGAGCCGCCTCCTCTGCAGCCAGACCTGCAGCAGAGGAGAGGGGCAGCTCTCCTGCCACAGGTCATTGCCTGCTGCCCCACCAAAGGGCTAAGAGGGACTGCCCTGCGACGTCCCCCGCGGAGAGGTGACATACCCAGCCGGTAAAGTGAAAGTTTTCCAGAAGGCCTCTCTGTCCCTCTCCTTGCCTCCCTTGGTAGCACATTGATGGTGTTGCTCCTTGTTTCCCCTCCCGTCCATGCTTTTCGTGTTCTTGCTCTCAGCTTTTTGCAGCTGGATGTTTTCAGCTGCATTTCAAAGACCGATGCTACAAGTTGTGGAACAGAGGGGTCTGCATGGGAGTGAGGTTTCTCAAGCCACCTTTTGTCCTGTGGAGCTCCTGGAAATGCAGCCTGTGAGCCTAGGAATTGCATTGACTCTCCCTTAAGGAGAGCCTGTCCTCAGTGCTAACGTTCCTTTGGCTGTTTCCCTGTGGTGTCCTGCCAGGCTGTCACCTGCCCTCCAGAAAGGCTCTGCTGTCTCATGGCCTATCTGTGATATCTGAGCGATGTGTGAGGACGCTGCCGAGATGCTGAGGGTATGGAGGTGGTGGTGGGAGGCTGTCCATGAGCAGCTGAAATGAGCCCTGTGTGTCTTTGGCTAGAAGGAGATTGTGGAGATCTCCCTTAGGTGTGGGGAGAAAGGGTGAGAAATTTGGAGATGGACATTTTGAAACTGCACAGCTCTGCTCTCAGCAGACACTGGTCTCCTTTGAAGGCAGCATAATGATTCTCTAGCTCAAGGAGACATGCGTACAGGACAGATGGGAACAAGACTAATAAATAAACAAAATAAACTGCACTAAGATACTCTTACTAAAGCGAGGTAATGGAGGATGGTATCGGACAACTGAATGACTTCAGGGCTTTCATCTTCAAAAGTTTATCTTAACTTCTCCATATCTTCTATTCTTTAGACAGTCCCACATGACTGGAGAGAGCAAATGTCCAACAGTAGCTCCCTCAATGAGTTCCTCCTCCTGCCATTCTCAGACACGCGGGAGCTGCAGCTCTTGCACTTCTCGCTCTTCCTGGCCATCTACCTGGCTGCCCTCCTGGCCAACGGCCTCATCATCACAGCCGTAGCCTGCGACCACCACCTCCACACCCCCATGTACTTCTTCCTCCTCAACCTCTCGCTCCTCGACCTTGGCTCCATCTCCACCACTGTTCCCAAAGTCATGGCCAATTCCCTGTGGAACACCAGGGCCATTGCCTATTCAGAATGTGCTGCCCAGCTATTTTTCATGGTCTTCTTGTTTTCAGCAGAGTTTTCTCTCCTCACAGTCATGGCCTATGACCGCTACATTGCCATCTGCAGACCCCTGCACTATGGGACCCTCCTGGACAGCAGAGCTTGTGTCAGAATGGCAGCAGCTGCCTGGGCCAGTGGTTTCCTCAATGCTCTCCTGCACACTGCAAACACATTTTCAATCCCTCTTTGCCAAGGCAATGTGGTGGAGCAGTTCTTCTGTGAGATCCCTCAGATCCTCAAGCTCTCCTGCTCACACTCCTACCTCAGGGAAGCTGGGATTATTGTTTTTAGTACCTCTTTACTCTTTGGGTGTTTTGTTTTCATTGTGGTGTCCTACGTGCAGATCTTCAGAGCTGTGCTGAGGATCCCATCTGAGCAAGGCCGGCACAAAGCTTTTTCCATGTGCCTCCCACACCTGGCCGTGGTGTCCTTGTTTGTCATTCCTGTATTGTTTGCCTACCTGAAGCCCCCCTCCATCTCCTCCCCACTTCTAGATATGGTTGTGTCCATTCTGTACTCCGTGGTGCCTCCAGCCCTGAACCCCCTCATCTACAGCATGAGGAACAAGGAGCTCAAGGAGGCACTGAGGAAACTCATCCAGTGGGTACAAGGTCAATGATAACAACTGTTTCATTCACTCACCAGGATATCTGCCATCAAAGCTGTATTTTATCAATTTCTTTCTCCTTTACTTCTTTCTTTTACATTCATCTTAAAATAATAAATAATAAAATAAAGATACCTAGTTTTTGTCACGTCTGCACAGGAATCTCTCATTTAGCACTTAAACATAGACCATGATAAAGCAGGAAGCCAGGCTTCCCCCTTCACTAGCAGAGAGGGGGGATTCTCTGAGCCGCTTCTTTGAGCTCCCTTGGATGTGCCCAGTGCAGGGAGGAGAGTTTCCCTCTGCAGCGTCTTTTCCAGCACTGACACCAATGGACCTCTGGGGTACAGAGTCACGGCGGGACAAGAGCAGGTGGGGTGAGACCAGGGGTCCAGTGTTGTTTAGGAGATCTCAGCTCTCGTGCCTATGGTTAGAGTGTCATCTCAAATCTCTCTAATATGAGAGAAATGGCAACCAAATGTCACCACATGTTTCCATGGCTGCATTCAAAGCTCCAACACACAAAACAAAACATGAGTGAATTGAAGGAAAGTCTAGAGGCAGCCTTCCCATGGCAGTTCATCTTTCCTGAAGACACATTCCAGGAGGGCAGCAGGACTTTATTTAGAGTTGGCCTCCTCATTTCCGTGCTGTCCTTCCATGCTTTATTTTGCAGATATGGCCCAGGAACTCTCATAACCTGGTAGAGAGAGGCTAGTGTTTCCACGTGCCCTGTAAGAACAGGCAGGACCAGTCCTTGGGCTCCCTTAAGCCACAGCCGGACTCCAGAATAACATGTCCATAATAAAAGGGGATCTGCCCTATGATGGTCCTGAATCTGGCCCCTCTTTAGAAACCAGAATCAGAAAAACATGCCCAAGGATGTGCAACCACAAAGGGGCCTGCTCTTCTCCTTGTGAACTCCATGAGATCCAGGGGATGACCTCAGCATTCCAGGGTGATCTGTTAGCCTCAATCTAGGGGTCATCTCTCAGTGACCACTGCAGACAGGCAATGGTCTCTGCATTGCCTGTGCCAGGCTGCCCCACACGTGACTGTGCTGATGAGAGAACCCCCAGGGGATCTCCAGGCACAGGGTTTGCCTGGGAGTGGGCACTGAGTGCAGCTTTAATGAAACAGGGATGACTCACAGTGCAGGGACCAGAAGGTAGAGCAGTAAACCCAGGTGCACATAGGGAAAGGAGGGCTTTGCAATCCCCAGGGAGGCAGCGGGGACCCAGGAGGCCCGGGAAAGGGGCAGTGGAGGGCGATTCCTGCACCCGCAGTGAAACACCACAGCCTGGAGCTAGTGGCCACCAAAGACATCTCCTGCCATTGCAATATTGTGGGGGCACTCTGAGTACCAGCAGACCTCAGCCACCAGCATCAGCGGCCACAAGGGCACACTGATGGCTCATGGTCAATTTGTTGCCAACCACGATTCCCAGGTCCCTTTTTGTGGAGCTGCTCTCCAACAGGTCAACCCCCCGCCCCGTCCAGGTGCATGGGGTTATTCCTCCCTAGCTGCAAGACCCTGCACTTGCCCATGTTGAACTTCACGAGATTCCTCTGCCTCCAACTCTCCAGGCTGTCCAGGTCCCTCGTAAAGCCTGCACAGACCTCTGGACTATCAGCCATTCCTCCCACTTTTCTATCCTCAGAAAACTTGGTGAGGGTAGACTCTGCCCCTTCAGGTCACCGACTAATAAACTGGACAGGTTTTGACTGACTCCTGATACCAATAGTTGCAGGTCTCCAACTAGGCTCTGAGCCACTGATCACAACCCAAAAGCCTAAACCCCAAACCCAGCTGCTCACATGGAGGTGACCTCACAGGTGCAAACCCACCACATCCCTGCTGCTGCCTGTGGCCTTCAGAGACAGCAGCTTCCTCAACCCCCTTCCCCACACAGGAACCACTGCTGCCCTCTCAGCTCCTCTCACCACAGAGACCCCCCACCCACCGCCCACGCCTGCCTGCCTGCTGCCGGCCAATCAGGCACTCACAAAGACATGACGTCACAGCGCCGTCCCGCCCAGCTCTCTGGCCCTGCCCTCCAGGGCAGCAATGGCCTCCCCAGCCCTTCCCCGCCAGGAGCCCAGCCCGGGCTCAGCAGCTGCTCCGCGGAGATGATCTCAGCAGCGCAGAGCCCTGCAGGGCCCGGCTGCTGCCCAATGAGGCGCTGCGGGAGCGGTGACCTCACAGTCACCAGGCAGAGCCAGCCCTGCTGCTGCCCAATCAGCTCTGCCCGCAGCGGGGACCTCCCAAGCAGCAGCCACGCCCTCTCCCTGCAGCTGGCCTATCAGGGGCTGCGGCAGCAGTGACCTCCTCGTGCCCAGCGCAGCCATTGGCTGTGAGGCCCCGCGGGGCTCCTGGCTGTGCTGGGGGCTGTGCGGGGCCGGGGCAGGGAGGGGAGCCCAGCTCGGGGCTGCTGGTGCTGGTGCTGGTGCTGGTGCTGGTGCTGGTGCTGGTGCTGGTGCTGGGGGTGCTGGTGTGGGGGCCTGGGGGGCTGTGTGAGCTGCTGTGTTGGGCTCAGCCAGCACTGCCCACCCCGGCGTGGGGGAGAAGAGGGGCAGCCAGTGCCAGGGAAACCTGCCCTGGATTCTGTCCTTCTGCCCCCAGCACCCACACAAGGGTTGGAGCTGCCCCACGGGAGCCTTGGGGCTCGGGGAAGCCCCAGCCCCAGGAGTCCTGGCTGCCACATTGTTCCCAAGCAAGGTGGGACCCTCAGGCAGGACTCCTGCAGCAGCCTCCAGCCCTGAGCAGCTACTGCCACAGCCTGGGATCCACAGGCATCTGCAGAGTCCTGGGGACCATCTTAGCAAAGAAAAACCCTATCTCCCTGGAATCCTGTCAGAGATGTGGCTTTCCGAGTCACGGAAAGCCACAGCCAAAGGAAGGACTTCTTTGCATTGCTTATTAAATCTGTGGCAGCTCATCAGTGATGCTGTGAGCCCAGCTCTATGGGCTGGGCATCTTGGCACATTCTCTCCCTTCTGCTGTTCTCCTACCTAAGTCTCCCATTCCTACATATCCTGTTAAAGTGACTATTTCTAACATCGCCTTAGGACACCATCTGGACACATTGTGACTCCTCCTGATACTCTGTTCACTCAGAGACCCAGCGGCTGGTTTGCCCTTTAAGGGAGGTTAAAGCTTGCTCTGTCTCTATGTAGCCTGCCCCATTAGCCAAGTCCTAACTGTATGTAAGGGTTGTATGGACTTAGCACACATTCAGAGAGTGTCATTATTTTCCATGAAACTATACTTTGCTTTTTTTGTTTGTTTGTTTCCTTGTAACTAAAACAAGATCCTCCTATGCCTGTTTGCAGCCAGTTGTCTAAGTAAAGGAGGTGGGAATTGGGGCAGGTGAGATATAACATTGAGTGCAGACTTAGGTGGACTAAGGCTAGCTTTCAGCAAGAGTGACTTAAATTCCCAAGAGGCTGATGAGAGAAATGGCAGGGCAGGGGAGATGGGAAGGAAAATTGTGCATACAGTGCCTGATCTCTGGGACACTGGTTTTCCTGCGTTTCCTGACTTTATTAGGAGTCAGTCTGGATGACTGTGAATTGGCAGTGTGCTATCACCTGTTCTTTGGAATAATAATGCAAAACCTTAAAAAGATTAAATAGTTGTATATTATTGTTGTCTTCATCTTTAAGCTACACTCCTGAAACCTCTCCAATTAGCCATGGATACTTGAAGGAAATAGCAGGGAGAGTCCTAGTTTATCAGAGCTTTTTTCTTTTTAATGAGCTCCATGCACTATTTGGAACTGAGTCCATGAACTGCAGCTTTGAAAGGAGATTGAAGAAACCAGTGAAGAAGTCAAAACCAGAAGGAAACCCTAAAGATTTGTAGAGCATTAATGGATCCCAGTGAGGCCATTAACTACAACAACTCCCCAGGGACTGTTTAAAGTTAAAAAACATAATCATTGGTAATAGATAGGTAGAAGAAAAACTCATGTGGCTCTGATGCTGAATAGACCATTGATGTGTTTTATCAAGGAAAATGGCCAAGCACAGGCAGAGAAACCCTGGAAAGGGAGATCCTTTCCTCCATGTGATGCATGGAGATGATGCATGGAGAGCAGCTCTGCAGAGAAAGACCTGGGTGTCATGGTGGATGATAAGTTGACCATGAGGCAGCAGTGTGCCCTCGTGGCCAAGAAGGCCAATGGAATTCTGGGCTGCATTAAGAAGAGCGTCTCCAGCAGGTCGAGGGAGGTGATCCTGCCCCTCTACTCAGCCCTGGTGAGGCCGCATCTGGAGTACTGTGTCCAGTTCTGGGCTCCACAGTACAAGAGGGATGTGGAGCTGCTGGAGAGAGTCCAGCGCAGGGCTACGAGGATGATCAGGGGCCTGGAACATCTGCCCTACGAGGAGAGGCTGAGGGAGCTGGGCCTGTTCAGCCTGGAGAAGAGAAGGCTGAGAGGGGATCTAATCAGTGTATATAAATACCTCAAGGGAGGGAGTGCAGAGGACGGGGATGGTCTCTTTTCAGTGGTGGCCACTGATAGGACTAGAGGAAATGGCCGGAAACTGAAACATCAAAAATTCCATAGGAACTTAAGGAAAAATTTCTTAACAGTGAGGGTGACAGAGCACTGGAACAGGCTGCCCAGAGAGGTTGTAGAGTCTCCTTCTCTGGAGATCTTCAAAACCCGCTTGGATGCAGTCCTGTGCCACGTGCTCTAGGTGTCCCTGCGTATGCAGGGGGGTTGGACTAGATGATCTCTAGAGGTCCCTTCCAACCCTAAGCATTCTATGATTCTATGATTCTATGATTCTATGCCCAAGTCTCTCCCTGGCATCAGTGTTTGGGTGAGGGTGTGCAGTGTTGAGTGCAGGACAAACACACGACACCTCCCAGGGTCTTCAGAAGGATAAAGGGGGCCAAGAAGTCCTGATGATTCCTGGTAGGCCTTGGTGACAGACACAACAGCCATAGTCAAGAGGATAAAGACCTCCATTCTGTTGGGGCCTTGGCAGCGCCCTTGGCCATCTCTAGCACAGGTCATCCAAGACCTGCTCCTGTGTCCCTGCAGACTATAGACACCCAATCTGCTTCCCCAACAAGTTCTCACAAGAGGTTCTCCTTCCCTTCATTGAGAGCTTTTCCATCCTCAGTGGCCGTTTCTTGAAACACAAAGCCATTGGTGGTAACAGACTCGCTCTGGGTGCCCTGTAGCACCACTGCTCTACCCTTCAAGTGATATTTCTCCATCCTATTGCCCAATCTGAGCTTCCCAAGCTCTGTTTTGGTCCTGTTTCCTCTTTTCATGCTGCTTCCCACTACCAAGGAAATCTCTCGGCAGCCCCACAATGTGGGGACGAATATAACCTGGTGTGTCACGACAGAGTGGAACATGAGGAACTGAAGTGCCAGGGCCTGAATGACAGGCCCGAGTCGGGGTTGACTTAGAGATGAATACGGCACTGCCTTTGCAGTGCACAACACTCGCCTGTAGAATTGCTCATGCCAGCTTGCACGGAGGCTCATTAAACTGTAGCTTTTTTAAGCTCTTGTGGGGCTGTTTTTGACCTTGAAGGGAACCCTCCCATCCAAGGCCTGGGCTCTGAGTAGATCCCCATCCCACATGATAGGGAAAGTATGCCACATCAGATGTCACCACTCACAAACAAAATGCAAGTTATCATGATTGCTGATTTGTCTCTATAAAAGATGGACACTCTTGCTGCGATTTTGGAGACCTCACGGGTGGATGCACCATGTAAGACCTCCCAGTTGCTGGGAAGGTTCTCCAAATCCTCGCCACAACAGGGACTCTCCAGTGACTGTGGATCTGTATGACAGTAACATATTTAGACAATTGGTGATGTATCTTTTAACCACTATTCTCTTTCTCATATAGTAATGGTTGGGTGCATTACCTTGCCTAATTTCTCTGTTGCTAAACCAGAGTTTGTAATAAGCCTATTTTGTTAAATGTATCATTCTGTACTGCCTTAATATTAATAGTGAAATAAGACCATTCTTTCCAGTGGTGTCTGGTTCTTTCTGTCGCCCCGTCTGTCCCGGTCAATTGGCAAAACACCATGTTCTTTGCAGATGCCCATTGCAGCTCTCAGGATGCAAGGTTGGCCTCTGATTTTCAGCCTTGCAGGCCACAGTATTTCTGAAGGCAGCTGTACTTCTGGTCTGGTGCTGCTTCCTGCAGGTGGTCACCCTCAAATCAAGACCGGTTGGAGGGGGCCACAAGTGTTTCCAGCCAGGTCTGAAGAGGTACCAAGGACACAAGTTGCACCTGGAGTTCTCTCAGGCAGCAGTTGCCTGCTCCAGGGTAGTGAGCAGGCAAGTGTTAGTGTACTCTTCATTTGGTAAATGGGTGTCCTGGTTTTCATGTGATGTTTCTTGGTCAGGTCACAAATTCCTCCTTCCTGGATCCTGTGGTGTAAAGAAAGAAGGACAACTCTCCGGTGCTCCATGCTTTCTGTCCTTTCTTTTGTCTGAACCTGATTTCTGGGGTCTACATAGCAGTCAGCAGATGGCCTGGAGGTGTGGATCTTGTCACCTTGGGTCCTGCCTTACAGCCTATTCACTTAAAATGCAGTGGGCACTGGTGGCAAGTAAAACTGTCTTTCTTTTTGCCAGGGTCAAGGAGGACAAAGAGCAGGAGCAGTCCTTGTGGTTTTGTTCTGATTGCAGGTCAAGTTTGTTCAGGGTCTCATGGCTCAAGTGTGTTTTAGTAATATCCACGAGCTGCTGTAGGTTCAGACAAGCCCTGGAAGCAGCAGTCCTCTTCCCCGGTGACCCTCTTCATCCTGCTGGGGCTCATTTTCAGCCAGAATCCCTCTCAGCACACACCTCCCCATGCTGTGAAAGGCAGGAGTGCAGGACTGTCGAGGAAGGGCCACATGCTGTGTGTGACAGCATGGCTTTCCATCCCGTGGATGACTGTGACACCACCCGCTAATCCCCGCTCCCGACCACCTTCCAAGGAGAAAAAGAGAGAAAACACCAGATTGCATTCCAAACGCGCCTTAGCTTTCCTTGTAGCATCTCTGCATTCCCTCACTCTGTTCCTGTATTTCTCCCAGGGGGCCTGTCCTTTCTTCCACATTCTGTATACCGCCGCCTTCTGCTTGATCATTGCCACAAGCTCCTTGCTTATCCACGCAGGTCTCTGGCCCCCTCTGCCAGACTTCTTACACACAGGGATGCTGAGCGTGGAGGAAGTCCACTTGAAAACTAACCAGCTCTCTTGGCCCCCACTTCCTTTTAGAGCTCTAGCCCGTGGGATTTTCCTGAAGAAGTCGCTGAAGAGGCTAGAGTTGGCCCTACTGAAGTCCATCTTTGCAAGTCTACTTACAGCCCTGCCACCTCCTTGTTGGATCCTGAACTCCACCGACTCATGGTCATTGCAGCTGAGGCTACCCCCTGCCTTCGCATCTCCTACCAGTCCCTCATGTCAAAATGTCAGTGATGGAGTAAGAGCACTGTGGTCTCGACAAGGTTCTTCCTGGAGAAGGTATGAGAAAGGGCTCCTGAGGGCAGGCCCCAGTGCTGACCCCTCAGCAGCGACGGCTTCCCTTGCTGTGGCCAAGCCCATGATGGGGAGCAGGCTGCTGCGGTGCTCTGGCTACAGCAGCCAAGCCAGCTCCCATGCTGAGAAACTTTTCTGCGGCAAGAGGCAAGGCTGTGCCCCTTGCTCTCCCCTGCAGCCTCCCCTCCTGCACTGCGAGAGCAGGAGCCGCTGGGCTCTCCTTTGCACACCAAGGGCTGCGAGTGCCTGTGGCTCGGCACCACAGAACTTTCCTAGAATTTGCAGACACTTGTGCATCACAGCCTAGAGCTCTGACCGGGCACTGGAGGCTCCAGCGCCTCCACGGAGGAAACTCTTCACTGCCACTGCCTGCAGAAGCCAAATGTACCAGCAGGAAGATGCTGGAGTCTCTCCTTTGCATTATTTGCCCAGAGATTTGACACCTTTCAGATAAGGCTTTGGCACCTGGTGATTTCTCTCCTACAAGGCCCTTCTTCTCCAAGGCCATGCTGTGGTCTCTCCCCACCCCGCAGGGCATGACTGATCAGCCAGAATCCAAGCAGGAATCCTTACGTGGCCATGCTGTTCACTGTATATACTATTACACTTCCTTTTTGAAGGTATTAAATGACCAGACATAGGAAACATAGGAATATATTACCTGGTAAAGTTAAATTTCATCACAAAGGAAAAGGGTGGAAGCATGTCTGAGGACAATGATGTATCTGAAAGAGATGGAATCATTTCTTCCATTGATGATGACGTATTTTCATTGAGATATTGTCTTAATGATGGTTTCTGAGAAAAGAAGGACATTCAAATATATTTATCTGAATCATGTACAGTCAGCTGAGAAGGAATTTCTGCCTGACTGAGGCACTTTGGTTCTAAAATTCTCCTGACTGGTAGAGGGGCAACTAACAGCTGGTAAATGCTGATCCACTTCTGCACCTACAAGCAGCTTTCAGAAAAACAACACATTAAAAAAAATCTTTCAAAGTTAGTGTTTCCCCTTCAGCTTTTCTTGTAGACGAAGTAAGCAGGAAAACCTGTTCAGCTTTTCCAAGGAAAAAACTTCAGCACCTCCATAGGGCACCCAGGTTCAACCACTCCTGACAAACTTTCAAATGAGGAGCAACATATAAAGGAGGGGTTTGTTTATTAGCACACAACCAGTGTAAGCAACTAAAACCCCTCTAGTTCTGCTGTGTGGAAACTGGGCTGCACAACAAGCAGGGCTCCAGGGCAGGGCTCCCTGGAAGAGCAGGGTTTGGGTCTGTATCCGATGGGCCCTCTGTTGCCTCGACAGTGTGGAACATCCCATTGGGAAGAGCCCTGCCTGGGAAGAACGCAGGGAGGTGGCAGATTTTGAAAGATGCATTAAAATCAACGAGCTTTTCCACCTGAAATTGTTCACTTAGGAGTGGTAACAGCACTGGGATGTAGACAGCACAGACACGTAACCCCCTTTAGAACTGCGCAAGTTGGTGATTCCCAAGGTTTTGCCCTTAGGTTGTTTAAAAAATAATAATAAGAAAAAATCTTTAACCATTTTGGGCTATGCAAATGGCTGATGTAATTAAGTACAAAGTAAACATGATTTCTAAGCACTGCTTTGCTTTAAAAGCCCCTCAATGGTAACTCTACACTTTTCCCTGGAGCGTGTGTCACACCTAACTCCCATTGCCCACCGGAAAGCAGTTACAGATAAAACACCCCATGTCAAACATTATTTTTGATGTACATAAGCCATTAAAATGATACAAACTCTCCCTGTAAGTGTCACCTTGGTTATCTTAAAAGGTTTCTAAGGTCTTTTCAGGATGATTACTTTTTTTATTATTTTTTTTCCCCCCAAGGAATGAAGCTCATGGTTGGCCTCCTCGCCGCGGTCGCCAGGCAGAGGGTCCCCGCGGAGAGCCACATCGCGTCCAGTGCGCGGTGGGACCACAGCACCGCCCCAGCCCCGAGCCAGAACCGACACCAGCGCGACCCGAAGCGATAGACCAGGCTGCTTAGCTCCTATGGGGAAAAAGAAATCAAGCATCAATATGTTAAGGTTTACGTAGCAAAGAACTTTTAACTCTGGGAGCTCATCAGGAGGCTTCTCCTGGGACTGCAAGAGCACTGCTATGGGCTTGTACCCAGACCAAGCAGGATGAACCCCTGCAGCTTGCTTCTTTGAGGCTTTTAATATGGCGGGCTCTCCTTGAAGGCCAGCAATGTCCCATGCCAGGGGCTGGCACAGCAAATGCTCAACATAAAAGCACACAAAGAGATTGGCCACAAAATGCTTGTCTTGTCAGGCAACACTGAATGACTACAGCATGAACCTGTGCGTCCTGAGTGCTCCCTGAGAGTCGCTTCTGGATTCATAGGTGAGAGGGACACGAGCATGTCCTGATGTCCCTCCACAAGGAAAACATATCCTTTTTGCCCAAGGCAACATATGGCACCACACACCTAAAAAGTCACAGAAAGTCCAAAAAAGAGCTGCAGTCCCAACCACTCACAACTCACTCCTTGCCTCCAGAGGCTAAAGCTTTGCAAGTGAGAGCTGGCAACCAGGCACCCATGAGGAAGAGTTTGTTCCACATCCCATTGGCGTTACCACTATCTGTGGCTTCAGGTGATGGGTCCTGAGACAGATGCTTGCCCAAGGATTTCCCATTGACTTCACGCTCTGCACCGAGGGCAAGAAGAGCTTCCCCTTTCTGGAGCTGAAAGGACATTTTTTTTCTCCAGCAAGAGATGCTCCTACAAGAGGGAAGAAGAGCAGTGAGGAAAAGATTACCACAAGGTTTCCTTTTCCCACAGATGCTCCCTCCAGCATCCTGCACACAGCTCACATGCACTCTTTTCTCTCTATGAGAGAAAGGGCTGCTCCAAGCTTCAACACATTTCCTAGCATGGCGCCGTCCGTTTGTTTTGGGACCAATCCTTGTGGAGCAGGGGTGCAATGAAGAACAAACAGGCAAAGAACAGAACTGCTGGGCAGCAAGACACACAGTCGAAGTCCCCCTTGTAAGCGCATTACTCCTCTGTTGCTTGGCAGATAACTTGTTATTGAAGGCTGGAGAGGTTTCTTCTTGTCTGCATGAGATTGCTGTATGACACTATCTCCTGGCCAAGCAAGGAAACGCTGTATTTTCTGCTTTACTGCTTTGCACGTGTCCATCAAGCTCATGTGTCCTCCAAGCTCATACGGAGAGGCCCCTTCACCTCTCCTCTCTTTATGCTTGCCCTGCTCAAGCTGCACTCCCGTCCACAGCAAGAACAGACCAACCTGCTCCTTTGGAGAGCACCTAGGAAATGCCCTGCTCCACCCCAAACACAAGAGACACAACACTCTTTCTTTTCTCCTTTTCTTTCTTTTATTCTTTTGAAGAAAAGCCAGCAGCATTAGTGCTGCAATGCTCTTTTTCCATGCACCTGCACTCGATAGATACAGGTGTAGTCCGGATTTCCCCAGTTGCTCTCCACCTGGATTTTTATGTACTGAAACGCATTGTGATGATGACTCTGCAACAAGAAAGTAAGCAAAAGAAACAGCATTACTGGGACATAAAGAGCAACAAGAGCAAGCAGCATAGATCCTTTTTAAGCCACAGTTGTGCTCAGGAAATGAGGCCAACGTTCTCAAGAGAGGGAGCTTCCTACTCCCTCTTGGCCCTCCTTTCCTCGGGCTCGCAAAGACTCCCCTGCAGCTCAAAAGCAAATTCCTGCTCTCAGGAAGGTGGCAAGAGCACCTGTGGAAACCTGAGGCTCAGTGATGCTGCACACTGCGTTTTCCTGTCAGACACCCACGTTTCTGGACAGAGCACAGGCTCCCTGCGGGTGAAGCACCACAGGCACCACTGGCTCTGCCAAAAGCGATGGGCGCAGCTGGGGAGCTCCGGGGATGTGGGTGCCCATGCCTTGGCCCTGTTTGCCATCTGCTTTCACTTTCCTTAACACAGCTGGTCTCTGCTCAGCCTTTGCAGTGGCACGTGTCCCTCTCATCCAGGGCTCAGCATGCTCTGCCCCTACAGCCACCCATTGTGGGCCCTCGTTCTGCCACAGACTTGCCCACACAGCCGCCTTTCTCCCCGGTGTCGTCTGCACACCCTTGCCGTACCATCAGTGGGAAGAGCTGCAGGACCTCTCTTTCAATGTCGTAGACGAAGGTGCCGAGCAGAGTGGCGTGTCCTTCGTCGTCCAGTCCCTGCGAGACAAGCACAAGGGCAGCACGTGAGGCGTGACGCCAGCAAGGGCAAAGGTGCAGCGCGCTCAGGGCCCGGGATGCCCCGTCCCTGCCCTCACCCTCGCTTGCAGCAGCAGCCTGCCCATGGGCTGCGACGCAGCTGCCCCTCCCGAGGGCCTTTTTGCCTGCAGCCCTCCCTTCAGAGGCTTGTCCACAAAGCACTGCACATCCTGAGAGCCCAAAGGCAGCCCAGGGCTTGAAAGGTGCCCTTAGGACAGTGCCGGGCTCAGCAGGGTGCAGTGCGTAGCCTCTCCTAGCAGGGGGACAGGGACAAGACAGCCCCTGCTCAGCCCTTTCCCCACAGCCAGCTGGCAGGCGGCTCTGCACGACAGGCGCTTACCGAGACAGCGATGTCTTTGGGGGCACTGCTGACACTGCCAGAGGGTGAATGTGCTTTTGCAATGTGCTGCACAGCGAGAGCAGTGGGCCAGACTGGTGCAGGCAGCCTAATGACCACGTGGCCCTGAGAGCCTTGGAAGGGCCAGCACTGTCCTGGAGTGAGGTCCGTCTGAAAGCAGAAGACAACAGCAATGAATGGTGAAGGAGTGCCAGCAACAGCACCTGCTCCTGCTCCTGCAGGCAGGAAGATGGCAACCCTTTGTCACTGGCTCGTATTGCTGCCCCGTGGGTGGGAGGCAAGGGGCAGAAGCAGCAGGCCTTTTTCCCCACCTGCTTAAGTGCACTCTCAGTGTTGCTTACAAAAGGAAGCCGGGTAGGGCATGGAAGAGGGGCTAGCGTGCAGCTGACTCTGGGCCCGGGCACAGAAACATCCTTCAAGGCACTGTCAGAGAGCAGGTAGGCAAGCGGACAATGTAGGGAAAAACGGCTTCCCCCAGCTGTGAGCCAGGGCCACAAGGCTTGTGGGCATGCTGCGGCCACACAGATGAGTTCATGTGAGTCCTGCCGCAGAGGGGAGCGCTGCTTTCCAGCAAGTCAGCCTTGAGGTGCCAGGAGCATGAGCAATGGCAGGGAGTCGAGCGAGAGTGCTGCAAGGAGGGCCAATGCCCTGGGCCTTGCTCTTCCGCCACTTCAGAGGAAGCAACTCGGGCAGCAAGGATGTGGTTTTTCTGCTACAATACCTTTAGAATAGTCTCGGGAGGGTTGGTGGTGCAGAGCAGCCAAAATACGCTGCAGAGCCAATTCTCTGTCAGTGCGGCATTGCTGGAGGTTCTCTGCACATCAATCGTGGCACCTGAAAGGAGACCCATGTGCTCACCGTGGGGCACGCACGCTTGGTGCTCAAGGGGTCTTTGTGAGCCTGCGTGCCAGCTGTGCCTGTCACTGTTGCATGCAGTTACATCCCTTGTGAGGGGCTCTGCTGCCTAGGAGAAGGGGATTCCTTGAGAGCAGCCTCGGCTTATCTCCCACAGAGCCAGGAAAGGAGAGCTCTGCAGGTGGGGGCAGACAGCAAGGGCTCATCCCAGTGAGAAGGAGAGCAGAGCAAAGCGCAGGGCCTGCTGTGTGGGCAGCAGAGGACAGGGCAGCCCTTCCCGCTTGATCCCCAGGGCAATGCTGTACAAAGCAGGAGAACCTATGTCAGCACAGAAATGTGGCAGGGCGGTGCCAGAGGCAGCAGCAAAGGACGCGAAGGCGGCACAGGGCGGCAGTTGTGACCGCCTGTCTCTTGAGCCCCTTCCCATGGCTCACGGCATCGGAGTGGGCACTGCTGAGCAGAGCCTGCAGCACAGCACCCTTTGGAAAGTGCCATACACGAGCACAGCCCTGGCACCCTTGCCTTCGTGGCGCCATACCTGAGGTTTGCAGGGCCCAGTCTGCCATCGGCAAGCCATGTCCTGCAGGCTCCGCAACCATGGCCTCCCTCATTTGCTGCACTTGCTGGCAAAGACACAAGGGAACACAGAAAAGGACCACATCAGCAGGCAGTGCTGCACGACTCCTGAGTCCTAGCACAGATGTCAGGGGAGAGCCTGTGTCCACAAGGCCAATGCAGACCTTGTGGCTAGAGCCCAAAGGCCCAGGGCTTCCTGAGGAGAAGCACGAGCCCTCGGCAAGCATGTGCCTGTCTGCAAGCCTTGTGCCCCATAAGCCAGGTACCCCAGCCGTCTCTCCAGCCTCCTCCGCGCTCAGGCTGCAGATGGACTTAGGCCCTGCCAGGGCCAACTGGGCACAGGAGGGCGCCTGTGTCTCCCCACTGCTCCCGGGGCCAGGCCAGAGCTACGAGCTACGAGCGGCCCATTCTTAAAGCAAGCAACAGAGGCAAGGCTGATTCTGAACAAGGCCACACAGCAGAGCAAAAGGCAAGAGCAGGTGCCGCTGCAGAAAACTTTGCAGCAGCAGGAGGGCCAGGCATAGGTGCAGGAAAGGCAGGCAGGAAATGCTTCTAGAGCATCCCCATGCATTCAGGTAACTTCCAGAGACTAGGTTTCCTTGCATTAAGCAGAGTCAGCCCAAGCAAGAAGGCAACAAAGTCTGCCCATGCAAGGCTTCAGGTACAAAATGGAGCATCACCTGCTTCATATGTCCGAGCTGCCTGGTGAGGAGAGACAGCTCCTCCCTGAGAAGCTGCATCTCCCTGTCTTGCTCCTGCAGCCTATTCAGCAAGTCCCTGCAGACAGGAGCAGCAGCTGTTAGCGAGGTGTCACCCCTGCCAGGAGCACGTGCGAGCTCGGAGAAGAGGAGAGAGGCCCGTGCTTAGTGCCTTTTGCTTTGTGCCCTTTTGATGTTGTGGTGCTCCCCTCCCCACTCCCTCCAGCCTAAACAAAAACCAGAGGCAAGGAAAAGAGAGACGGCCTGGGAGGGCAAGCGGCGCACGCTCCGCTGACACTAGTGCGTGCCACGAGACCTGCGCCAGCAAGCGTCTCACCCGTTGGCCTTTGGGTCCGGTGCTGGTGTAAACAATTTCAAGATCTCCTGGAAGGCAAAAGGTCTCCATGAACAGAAATCCTGGGAGAGCTGTGGGGCTTCGCAGGGAGCCTTCAGGAGGAAGGCCCAGCAGAAGCTGTTGCATGCCTTTGGCAGAGGGAAACTTGCAGAGCTTCGCTCTGCAAGTCTCCGGAGCGCTTGGGCCTTGAGTGGCCTTTGCAGGAGGCGCCTGTCCCGCACTGACTGACCTGTGGCTTGTCCTGTGCCCACGTCGTCCAGCCATGGAGACTCTCAGGACTCACGGGCCAATAAAGAGCGACTGCAATTCGGAGCACCAAAAAATGGTAATGACCTTGGTCATTACCATTAATGGTAATGGTCTTGGTAATGACCGCTAGAGTAATGATAATGGATTGCTAGAGGCCTGGTGCTTCCTGCCAACCATGGGTGCCAAGAGCTTTGTGGTAGGGAGGCGGTAGGGAAATGCTGCAGAGAGAGGCACAGTGGCATGCGGGAGACATGGCTGCAGCCCTGCAGGCTTGGCACAGTTCCCCCGTGTTGCAACACTTGGAGGCACGGGTGGGAGATGAGGAGCCTAGCTTTGATTTGGACATCCTGAGGGAGGCGTTGGGCCACGCGAGGTTGCACATGCCAACCAAAGAGGGAAGCTGCACAGGAGGAGGGAGCTCTGTGCCCAAGGGGGTGGCGCTTCCTAATGCCGAGAGCATCTGGAGCATGGCCTAGGGCGAGGGTGAGTCCCTGGACTGCGGAGAGCACGCCTGGAGCTCCCTGGAGTGCAGAACAGCAAAGCTGACAGCTCTTTGCTCACAAAGACTCACCAAGAGCCACAGGGATCAGCGCCATGAGGATTCCGAAGAGCTTCCTCTTCTTGCAGATGGATTTTTGCCTAGAAAAGGGGGAGTTGTGTGGGTTAGGCAAGTTTCAAGCTGGGGGCAGCACACCCCTGCTTTCCGTGAGCTGCCTCCATCAGCACAGGCAGAGCTTGCTGGCAGCCAGGGCTCCAGGCAAAGCGTGGAGACACACGGACAAGCAGATGGATAGCAGACCAGCTTGCCCTTGAAATCAAAGCAAAGGGCTCTTCTGTGCTCCAGAGGGGCAGAAGGGATGATACTCACATGGCCGAAAGACACGCAAGAAGCCAGCTCCATAAAACCGTCAGCAGCATGGCCAGGCGCTCCGGAAGGTGGAACATCCTCCCTGAGACAGCAAAGCAGAGGGAAGTGAGGTCTGGCTGCTACGGTGCCATGAGCAGGGTCTTCGCGTGTAGCCCTGTGCCCTCGGGAGGAATGTCCTGAGCCCCACTCCGGAGCAGCACTTCGGCTGTGCCACCAGACCGCACAAGGACATGCCATTTGTAGGTAGCACATGTGGTGTCTCCAGAATTCCCTCTCTGAACATGACTGCATTGTTATTTGAGGGCCGCTTGGCCTGGGCAAGGTGAGATGGGTTGGACAGACGTGGAGCCTCCCAGAGGGGACCCGAAGCAGCGGCGTAGCCGACTTAGCACTGAGGCAGAGTCAAGCCAAAGGGCTCTGTGGCGCACACTTACCAGCGACACTGCTGGTTTCCTGGCTCCTGGTGGCGGGCAGCTCGCCCACCGCACTGCCAACAGCCCCGGTCACCTGGGCCCCCAGCAGCAGCAGAGAGTCCCGCTCAGCTGCGGCTGCCCGTGACTTGGAGCGGCACGCTCGCCACGGGGCAACCCTTCTTGGGCCCATTGCTGGGCACAAACCGGTAGCTGCCAATCACTTGCTCCTTGCTAGGCAGGGGCTCTTTGCCAATTGGGCAAAAAGACGGCACCCAGAATGCAGAGGAGCACGTCCGCTAGGGCCAGTGAGCCGTGAAGCCACAGCCAGGTCCCTGCAGCGGACTAAGGGCGGCTGCGGCCGTGTGGGCTGATAAAGGGCATCTGGCTGTGAGCTCACAGAAGCCCATGAGGTGGCATCAGTCCTGGTGAGATGACAAACTGGGACATGCTCACCCCACGCTGCTGCCCGCGGCCCCACGTCCACCACCGTGCAAAACGGACCCTGAAAGCACATCACTCCTCTGTTGCTTGGCAGAGGACTTGTTCTTGAAGGCTGGGGAGGCTTCTTCTTGTCTGCATGAGATTGCTGCATGAGATTGATTATCTCCAGGTCGAGCAAGGAAACGCTGTATTTCTGCTTTCCTGCTTTGTGCATGTCCCCCCTTTCAAAGCTCATATGGAGAGGCCCCTTCACCACTTTTTCCTTTATGCTTGCCCTGCTCAAGCCGCGCTCCCGTCCACAGCTCCTCCCACTCTAGCAAAATTTTTAAAGCCCTGTGGGCAAGCCAAACTTGGATCTACCAAGTGAAAAGAGTCTTGGAGATGTGCTTGCTTTGCCTTTCACTAGAAAAGCTGACTTGTTCCCCCTTGAAATCAAATATTTTGGCTTTTCTGGACAAGAAGGGAGAACAAGTACTCACAGGGCAGAGATGCTGCTTGTGAAAAAGCTCTAGAACAACATAAAAATGTGTAAAGGGAGCTGCCCACACCCTCCCCCATCCCACATGATAGGGAAAGTATGGCACATCAGATGTCACCGCTCACAAACAAAATGCAAGTTATCATGATTTGCTGATTTGGCTCTATAAAAGATGGTCACTCTTGCCACGGTTTTGGAGACCTCACGGGTGGATGCACCACGTAAGACCTCCCAGTTGCCGGGAAGGTTCTCCAAATCCTCGCCACAACAGGGACTCCCCAGCGAGTGCGGATCTGGATGATGATGACAGATGATGTCATATTTAGGCAATTGGTGATGTATCTTTTAATCACTGTTCTAATATAGTAATGGTTAGGTGCATTACCTTGCTTATTTTGTCTGTTGCTAAAACCAGTCTGTAATAAGTTTATTTTGTGAAATGTATCATTCTGTACTGCCTTAATATTAACAGTGAAATAAGACCATTCTTTCCAGTGGCGTCTGGTTCTTTCCGTCGCCCCGTCTGCCCCAGTCAATTGGCAAAACACCATGTTCTTTGCAGATGCCCATTGCAGCTCTCAGGATGCAAGGTTGGCCTCTGATTTTCAGCCTTGCAGGCCACAGTATTTCTGAAGGCAGCTGTACTTCTGGTCTGGTGCTGCTTCCTGCAGCTGGTCACCCTCAAATCAAGACCAGTTGGAGGGGGCCACAAGTGTTTCCAGCCAGCTCTGAAGAGGTGACTAAGGACACAAGTTGCACCTGGAGTTCTCTCAGGCAGCAGTTGCCTGCTGCAGGGTAGTGAGCAGGCAAGTGTTGCTGTACTCTTCATTTGGTAAATGGGTGTCTTGGTTTTCATGCAATGTTTGTTGGTCGGGTCAGAGATTCCTCCTTCCTGGATCCTGTGGTGTAAAGAAAGAAGGAAAACTCTCCAGTGCTCCATGCTTCCTGTCCTTTCTTTTGTCCAAACCTGATTCCTGGGCTCTACATAGCAGTCAGCAGATGGCCTGGAGGTGTGGATCTTGTCACCTCGGGTCCTGCCTTAGAGCCGGTTCACTTAAAATTCAGTGGGCATTGGTGGCAAGTAAAACTGTCTTTTCTTTTGCCAGGCTCAAGGAGGACAAAGAGCAGGAGCAGTCCTTGTGGTTTTGTTCTGATTGCAGGTCAAGATTGTTCAGTGTCTCGTGGCTCAACTGTGCTTTAGTAACATCCACGAGCTGCTGTAGGTTCAGACAAGCCCTGGAAGCAGCAGTCCTCTTCCCCTGTGACCCTCTTCATCCTGCCGGGGCTCATTTTCAGCCAGAAATCCCTCTCAGCACACACATCCCCATGCTGTGAAAGGCAGGAGTGCAGGACTGTAGAGAGAGGGCCGCATGCCGTGTGTGACAGCATGGCTTTCCATCCCGTGGGTGACTGTGACACCACCCGCTAATCCCCCCTCCCAACCACCTTCCAAGGAGAAAAAGAGCTCAGTTCCAGTGCTGAGCTGTGCCGGTGCTCTTCTTTCTCATCGTGCTCCTTTGCATGCCCCAAGCCCCCTGCCCTTATGGCCCTGAGTAGCAAGTGTGTGTTACAAGCAGGATGCAAATTATTGCCTGATGACTTTTGAAAGAAGGGAAAGATGCCTCTTCTCTTGCTGCTCTCCAAGAAAAAGCAGCCCAGCCTGAACCAGGCAATGCCTGTAACAAGACCAAGCAAGGTAGAGCAAGGTCCTTCCTTGGACTCAGCTTCCTCTATTCCCAGTTGTCACTTTGACCATGCAGGTTGCAGGTGAAGTGGTCTGAGGTGTGAAACACAGGAATAACACCAGAGGAGAAACTGCCACTTGTGCACTTTGAGACGTGATCATGACACATCCAGTGGTGCAGTGTGACAAACAGAGAAGGGGTAAAGGGAAGCAAGCTAACCATCAGGAGGCATGAAAGCAGTGCGAGATGCAGTTATAAATGCAGCATTCCAATGTGAGCCCCTTTTTGCATCTATCAGGCGGTGCTCAGAGAGTCTCTGATGTGTGAAGGTCGCTTGCCGAGGGCCAGAGGTACAAGCAGTGTAACTGGAGGGACTCGATTTCTTTCAGTTCATGGAGCTCTGTCAGACGTGGGCACTGAACAGTGCAAGAGAGTCCCCTCAGAGCCCATGGTTTTGTGGGTGTCCAGTTTGCTGAAGTGAGCGCTACTCAGATCATCCTCCAGCAAGGGAAAGTCTTCCTTTCTCCATTTCTCCACGGTCTCCAGGGCCTAGGATTCCTGAGGGTCACTCTTAGCACTAAAGCCTGAGGCAAAGGTGGCCTTTTCTGTGTCTTCTCTCACCAGGGCTCTTGGCCCATTTAGCAGCAGACCCATATTTTCCCTAGTCAGCCTTTTGTTCCTGCTGTATTGTTGTGTTTTATATATATTTTAAATAAGTATTTATTATTATTTTATCAGGAAGGTAAGAGTAGAAATTCATAAAGAAATAAATGAAGAGCACATGTTTCATGCCAAGTACATGTGAATGACAAGTGACTGCACACAGGACAGTTCTTGGCACTGACATTGTACCCATTGAGGAAGTTTCCTCAGTGCCTCCTTGAGCTCCTTGTTCCTCACACTGTAGACAAGGGGGTTCAGTGCTGGAGGCACCACTGAGTACAGAATGGCCAGTACAGAGAGATCCAGAGCTGGGAAGAATATGGAGGGGTGAGATGGGGGAATAAAGTGGCTAAGGGTGACATTTCACTGCCCCTGTGACCAGGGGTAGGAGTCAGACCCAACCAAATGGGTATCACGACCTCTAATCCCTCTGGGGGACTGCAGATGAATGCACAGTCCAGGTTACCTGGACTGCAGAGCATTTCCAAGGGTGCTCGTTGTGTCCAGTTGTGCCTATACATCCTGCCCCTGGTATTTGATAGATGGTGACCCAGAGGGCTCTCCGTTCTCCCTTCTTCCTGACAGTTGAGTCCTCTCTGCCTCTCCTGATACTGCAGAGTCCTCTTTTGTCTGCGAATACCCAGTGCTTTACCTCTAAGAAACTCCATCTTCGAGGACCTCTCCCTTTATGAGGCTCTACTCACAGTCCATCCCAGGGATATGCTGTCCCAGGAGGATCTCTGTGCTCTCCTGACACCTCCAGCTTCCCCTCCATGAGAACAGCCATCTGACACTGTGCCTTAATACATAGGAGAGCTGTGCATGTGTAAATCCATGACCATTCAGCCTCTCCACTATCCTTGGACTCTGATAGGGGAATTCTCAAACCAGCCCTTGGTCTCTGAAAGATCATTACATGATTCTGAGCTCTGTGTTACTGAACCCATGGAGAATCCTGTGCAGCAGGGCCTTGAGGGGTGCAAGTCCTTGGGCCTATTCTTGACACCAGCTTTGGAGGAAAAGCCCAGCTTTCACGCACTGTACTGATAGAAATTACTTTATTACAGAGACACTGTTAGGGAGCCAGTCCTTGTCCAGCATTCAACACAATTTAGGGTATCAGGTGAGACAGAGCAGATACCGTAAAAAGGGGAATGAATACAAGTAGTTGTGTAGCAACACCATAACATTTATTATCACTAGTAAAAGTCAATAAAAATAACATGAAGAAACAATGCTCAAACCAGTTATGGGATACAGAAAGAGCCATCTGTGGAGAGATGTGGAAAAATTACCACTGCTTAAAAAGGTCCATGAAATCACTTTCCTAATGGCATCCTTGAGCTCCTTGTTCCTCATGCTGTAGATGAGGGGGTTCAGGGCTGGAGGCACCACCGAGTACAGAACAGCCAGCACCAGATCCAGAGATGGCGAGGAGATGGAGGGGGGCTTCAGGTAGGCAAATGCACCTGTGCTGACAAACAGGGAGACCACAGCCAGGTGCGGGAGGCACATGAAAAAGGCTTTGTGCCGGCCCTGCTCAGAGGGGATCCTCAGCACAGCTCTGAAGATCTGCACGTAGGACACCACAATGAAAGTGAAACACCCAAAGGATAAACAGCTAGTAAGCACAATAATCCCAGCTTCCCTGAGGTAGGAGTGTGAGCAGGAGAGCTTGAGGATCTGAGGGGTCTCACAGAAGAACTGCTCCACCACATTGCCTTGGCAGAGTGGCAGGGAAAATGTGTTCCCACTGTGCAGGAGAGCATTGAGAAAGCCACTGGCCCAGGCAGCTGCTGCCATTCTGACACAAGCTCTGCTGTGCAGGAGGATCCCATAGTGCAGGGGTCTGCAGATGGCAACGTAGCGGTCATAGGCCATAATGGTGAGGAGATAAAACTCTGCTGATATGAAAATAGTAAAACTTAAGACCTGACCAACACATCCCAAGTAGGAAATGGCTCTGGTGTCCATCAGGGAATTGGCCATGGATTTCGGGACAGTGGTGGAGATGAAGCCAAGGTCGAGGAGGGAGAGGTTGAGGAGGAAGAAGTACATGGGGGTGTGGAGGTGGTGGTCACAAGCTACGGCTGTGATGATGAGGCCATTGGCCAGGAGGGCAGCCAGGTAGATGGCCAGGAAGAGCGAGAAGTGCAAGAGCTGCAGCTCCCGCGTGTCTGAGAATGGCAGGAGGAGGAACTCATTGAGGGAGCTGCTGTTGGACATCTGTTCTATTGGGCCCAGGAAAACTGTGTAGGGAAGAATACACAATAATAGTTTAGAAGCATTTTCTCTGAAATAATCTTACCATTTTTCACAGAAATGCTTCTCAACCTCGTCCCAACTCTCAGTAATTTCTTCTTCTCACTATCACCTTCAGTCAGCTCTTCGGTTTCTGCTCCACCTGAGTGTTCTGGTAGGAGCCGTAGCCTGAGTTACTCTACACCAATGTGTATAAAGGACTGGTTCTTGATATCCCTCCTTTTCGGAGTTGATGTCACAGGACATCCACCTTTAATATAAAGAGTCTTTTAATATTCCCACATACACTTCCAAGGAGTTTGGGGTGCAGCAGAGGTTTTTAGCATTTTGTTTTGGAATTACTTATTTTGGAGGTTTTTAGATTCTGTCACGATATCTCATCAGGTTCTTTGCATGTCTTTATTGGAATGCAAATAAAGACAGATTTCTCTATTCTTGCAAATGTGAACATTAAGCAGACTGGAGACGGAAATGGGCTCTCTGCTGCTGAGGGAACAGTGTGGAGTGCTGTTGAGTCCATCTGTCTTGTTCCCAGTGGACAACCCTGGATTCTGTTGTGATCACAGAAGACTGGTTTCAAAGCACTCATTTAACTTTACTCTCCCTGTTAGCTCAAGGTGGATACATGATGGAGAGAACAGGACGCTGCTACTGACATGGGAAAAACTGTGCACTGAGTCTACTTATGCAGGGCAGCTCACAACCCCAGCAGGACGACAGAGACAGTCGCGTGTCCTCACAGCCACAGGGTCTCCTAAAGGGAGAGTCAACCCCTTTGCAGCCCCTCCAATGACGCTGCCCAGCACCCTGGGTACATTGCCCCTCTTCAGACACCTCCATGGCAGGACCTCAGGGTGAGTATCTGAATTTGTAGCTGAAGCCCCAGCTGACTGCCAGGACCAGAGCAGAAAGGAGAGGCAGGGAAACGAGGAGAAACACTGTGACTGCTGCCAAGGGAGGACAGAGAGACAGAGCAGCACCGTCCCCAGGTTGCACCTCCCAGACAGTGTGGACTCCCAGGGCAGTGGTTCTCAGACCCTGTGCCTTGCAATGGGAAATGGGCACATGGTAGGAGAGAGGCAGCTCTGCTGTTCTGGAAATCTGACTGCAGAGGAGGTCAGAAATGCCCTGGAGCCCTTCCCGTTGAGAGCAGAGTGAGACTAAGCACAACGAGAATGAGGAGAGCTGCAAAGGGGATATTGCTGCTGCCCACAGGTGAAAAGGCAGTTGGAGGAATATTCTGGGGTCCTCGCAGACCTATTGATCCCTCAGAGCAGCACTGCAGAACTCTCCTTCAGGCATCTAAACCTAAAATGTCCCATTCATTTGCTGCCTTGTCAAGGATACAAAACAAAATCCTAGCCTCTGGATATTCCCTTCGCTTTCATAGAAGCTTCCCAAGAGTGTCCTCTTGAAAAGCCCCTTCCAGATATGTTGTGTGGGTGAGGCTGAGCTGTGAGCAGCCCTGACCCCACACAGCAGCCTCTCAGCAGGAGAATGAACCTGCCCGGGGGGGATCTCTCCTCCCACCCAGAGCTTCTCCCTGCAGCGCCCTGGCAGGCTGAGTGCTGATCCTCACAGAATCACTGCCCCGGGCACACAGCACCCTGGGGCGCATGGACACTGCTCTGAAGAACAGTGCTCTGAAGAACCTGTGTGCCCACACTGCCTTCACTGTCTTGCACCAGCTCCAGAAGAAGCAGCCATGATGCCCTGACCTTGTGATGGTGGGACAGGGAATTTCTGTTCTGAAGCATCTCCTCGTATGCAAAGTAGAAGCAGGGAGAACAATCCTCAAAAAAGAAAGTCATCAGCTGGAGGGGTGCTGCAGACCCCTCCAGAAACCTCAGCAGCATTACCCTGCAGCTGGTGACTTACCGTGTCACAGATTGCTCCCACCATGAGGTCTCCTGTGTCCTCCCACTCCACGCTGCCTTTCACCTCTCTGTCCTCTCTCCTCTGCTGTCCGCAGCAGCAGGCAGTGCCCGCAGCCCTGCTGCTCTTGGCACAGGAGCTGCTCCTGCACTCGGCTGTCTCTGGGCAGTGCTGACAGGTTGCCACGAGCTGCGGCCCAGCTGAATTCATGAATTACTCTGTCCCTTTGGATTCCTCCCTCTGGGATATGTTCCATCAAGTAGAGTCACTTGTTTTCCTTCTCTAAAGAGTAGAGGGATACAGATTCCAATGTTGCAATTTATTTCATCAGACAATGATTATCTACCAAAGTTAGAAATGTCCCACGGGAAGTCCTGATTCACATCTCTTAACTAGGCAGGACACCCAGACAGGGATAAGAAGGCAGCTTGTTGATACATGGTGCATATACGAGTCAGATGACTTAGTCAGATGGCTTATTGGGGTTCCACATGTCTGTTCAGAAGCGCCAGGTTTGGAGAAGGATTCAGCTAACTCATGAACTCCACAAATACATGGCAGGTGGGATTCCCCTTACCAGGCTAAGCATGCACACAGTCTGCTTGCAAGCTCCTGGCATAAAGGTCCTAATGGAATCACTGGAGATAGAGCTTCAGTGGGAGGCCAGGTCAGGAATTTCCTTGGTCATCTCTAATGACCCTGGATGCCTTCTATCCTGCTAGAGCAGCACTCACAATAAAGCTGAGGGACAGGCAGATCCCTACAGCTCAAAAAGCTGCTGTATTCCAGTGGAGACCATTTATAGAATCACAGAATGGTTGAGTTTGGAAGGAGCTTTGCAGATGATCTAGTTCAAATTCTTTGGTCAAGCAGTGTCACCTACAGCAATGTTTGCAAGCACCTGGGAGGCCAGCAGCAGGCACATGGCACTGCTACTGCTTGGGAGGGGGGTCACATTGTCTGTGCTCCTGACTGGACAGCACCAGGCATTAGCAGGTCCATCCATGTCTGTGAGCGTGACCGTGAGCTCTGCTCTTTGCTGAGTCCCGGGCAGGCCAGCAAGAGGCGCCTGGCTGGGCAGTTCCTTGGGAGGTCCCTGCTGGCAGAGCAGCTGCGAGGCCAGCGCTGGCCCATGGCTGGGGACGGGCTCTGAGGCCGCTCCTGTCCCAGCAGCAGCGCGGCCGGCAGCGGGGTCTGGTGCAGACACGCGGGGAGGTCCCTTGTGTGCGCGGAGCTGCCGGGGCAGCAGCAGGCGCTGCCTGTGAGGCCAGGGGTGTCTCAGCAGCGGGCAGGGACACGGAGGCCATTGCGGGGACGCTGCCGGGAGGCCCTTGTTCTCTGCAGGGCTGGCTCTGTGCTGACACGTGGGCGTCGGCTGGTGACGTCACTGCTGCCGCAGCCCCTGATAGGCCGGGCCGCGCAGCTGGTTGTGACGTCAGCAGCCCCTTCCTGGCCGGGGCGGCTCTGCCGAGGAACCTGGTGTCCCTGCAGCCCGCGGCGGCAGCAGCCCACGCTGGGCTGTGCGCGAGCGAGGTCCCCCTGCCCGAGGAGCTGCTGGGCCAGCAGGAGGCTCACGGCGGGTGCTGCCGCTGAGGTCGCTGCTGCCAGAGCAGTGAGGGGCCAGCAGCAGCGGCGGGGACGAGAGGGTTTGTTCGGAGGTGCGTGAGCCCTGAGGGCCGGGCAGCGGCGACAGCCGGTCCCTTTGGTGGGACGAAGCCGGGCTCCCGCTGCGCTGCACTGCTGCGGGCAGCTCCTGCTGGCCCACCTGTGGGGAGAAGGAGGCCCGTGATGTGGACGCTTATGTTGGTACGAGCAGCTCCTAAGCAGAGGAAACCCAGGCCTCGTGTCAAAGGGAACCTCCTGGCTGAGCACAATGCAGCTGTGCGTGGCCTGGACCTGCTCTCTGCTCTCAGCACAGAGCTCATGGGGTTCATGTGGGCCCTGGAGCATCCAGATCATGGAGTCGTAGAATCACTATGTTTGGGAAAGATCTTCAAACCATTCAGTTCAACTGTAAACCCTTCAACACCATGCCTGCTAAACCATTGCTCTAAAGTGCCTTATCTGCACATTTCTTGAAGGCTGCCAGGGACAGTGATTCTACCACTTCCCTGGGCAGCATCTTCCAATGCTTCACCACTCTTTCCATTTGGAAAGTTTTCCTAACACCTAACCTGAGCCTCTCCTGGTGCAACTTGAAGCCATTTCCTCTTGTCTCCCCTGGGGCTCCTCTTTTCCACACTAAATAACCCAGCTCCCTCAGCCAATCCTCACAGGGTCCGTGCTCCAAACCCTTCACCAGCTTTGGTGCCCTTCTCTGGGCACACTCCAGTGCCTCCATGGCTTTTATTTTTGGTCTTTCTAGTGATGGGCCCAAAATTGAACACAGTGTTTGGAGTTTGAGGTGGACATCACCAGCATCAAGTACAGGTGGAGAGTGCAGGTCAGGCTGCTTTCCCCGTGCGCACGAATACGCATGCCTTCGCTGGAGGAGCTCCTACCTGGCTATCTTGACCCAGGGCTCCTTCCCCACCACCCTTGTGCCCTCCATGCGGGTCCTGTCCCTGCCTCCCAGCTCTCCTTCCAGCCCCACCACTCACCTCACTCGTGCATTCTTGCACACTGGAGATCCCTTCCATGGATGAGGTGCAGGCGTTCGCCTGCTGCTCCTTCTCCATCTCTAGGAACCTCTCTGAGGATCTTTCACACGGGCACCAAGGGGAGTTGCTCCCTGCTGGTTGCGCCGCTCTCCTCAGAGTGAAGACCCCAGCAGGGACAGGGTCACCTTGGGGACTGCCCCATCACAGTGGCCTGTGGGCACGATGCCACCCCCATCACAAAGCCCTGGGAGTCACCATGAGGACACCAGGCACCGCGTCGTTTCCTCCTCTCCCCACTCCTGAGCAGGTCCCTGGGGCGCAGGACGAGTTGTCCTCTCCACAGCTTTGCGCTCCACAGGCCTTGCAGATGCTGCTCCTCATCAGGCGCTCCATAGCAGACACCCACCACGAGGCCACCCTGTTGCTCTGCCCCCCATCCTCACCCCTGTGCTCTTGATTGCCTCTTGAAAAAAGGAAAAGGAGAAGAAAAAGAAAAAGGAGAAGAAAAAGAAAAAGAAAAAAAGATAAAGGAGAAGAATTGGAAATGGAAAGAAGAGAGGGAAAAAGAGAAAAGAAAACAGCATTACGAAAAGATTAAAAGGAAAAAGAAAAAAAAAGAAAAGGGAAAAGAAAAGGAAAATGAAGAATAGAAGAAGTGAAAAAGAAGAAGAAGAAGAAGAAAAAAAAAAACAGCTGGAAAACTGGCTGGGGCATCCCAAAGGGCCATGTGTGAATGAAGTCCTGGAGGGAACATTTGCTGGCCCTCACTTGCCCCTAGGGCCTGAAATCTTAGCACTACACACACACATCTTCAGTGGGGATGATTTTAGTGCCTGATATCACTTGGATAAAACATGCAACACTAAAACAATGATACAGGAATATATATTTAAACAACAATAAAAACAGAACAATATAATAAACAATAACAACAACAATACAAACAATATCAATAACAAACAATATCAATAAAAATAACAACAAGAATATCAACAATATCAACAATAACAAATATTACTATAAAACTCTCCAAAGAAAAATCCAAATAAGAAGTTATTGCTGGTGTCCGTGGGCCCAGCACGTCCTGGCAGCAGCCAGGGTGAAGGGGAGCTTGGCCTGCAAGGGAAAAGGAGGCTTGAGCAGGGCCGAGGAGCGGCTCGGGGGCTCCCGTGGAGCAGAGGCTCTTTGGCGGCTGCGCGGGCTCTTTGGCAGCAGCGCTGCCGTCATTGGTGCCCTGGCAGAGGCTTGGCGTGGCCAGCGCAGCCCAGAGGCCGGCAGAGGGGCTGAGGCAGCAGGTGCCCAGGCCTTGGGCGCTCCTGCGCCCTGTGCAGCTCTGCCCCGGCGCCGCGGCCCGCCAGAGCGCCCGCACACCTGGGCCAGGCTCCCGCGCGGCTGCTCCCCAAAGGCAGCGCGGAGCAGCGCCAAGGGGCCGGGCACAGCCCCAGCTCTGCCCGTGCAGCTGGCAGCAGGGGCCAGACCTGGGGGCTGCAGCCGGAGCTCTCCCAATCCATGGGCTCCTCCTGGCTGCAGCTGACCAGGCCGCTGCTCCCCTCCATCTGGAAGAGAGCAGGAGACCTTGGTGGCGATGTTGCATGGGGAAGAGGAAGGATAGGGCATCCAGTGGCTGCAAGAGCTGTACCTGGCTGCTGCCATAGCTGAGCCACTCCATGGGCTCAGGAGCGCCCAGGGTCTGTCCCCCATGTGTATTTGCAGTCTGCAAGAGAGAAGGAGGGGTTTGCAGGGCAGGTCAAAGAGATGGAATGATCTAGCCCAAGGACCACTCTTGATGCAGCAGGAAGTAGGAAAGCAGGAAGGGGCCAGCCACAGCCCCAGCTCTCCCCATACAACTGGCAGCAGTGGCAATACCTGCAGGCTGCAGAAGGAGCTCTCCCACTCCATTGGCTCCTCCGCGTTAGTACAACCAATCGAGGAGTGGGTGCTGGGACTCTGGAAGAGAGCAGGACTGCTTGTGGGGACGCTCATGATGCCAGCGCTGGCTCTGCGCATGGGGCATCGTGTCCCCTGGCTGAGGCCTTGGCCGCTCCTGGCCCTGGCGCAGATCTGTCCCTGGCACCTTTGCCACCAGCCCTGCGGCTCCTCTCACAGAGCCAAGCGCCAGTCGTCCCCGCGCAGCCTCTGCCTGCATGCACAGTACCTGCACAGAGCTCTCCCAATCCATGGCTTCGACACCTGAATTATCCATTTTTATGTTAATCTCCAGGAACTGCAAGAGAAAGGGAGTCATTGTCATTTGCAGCCCTGAGAGCAGGAGTCTCTGTCCCTGGAGCCTCTTGGCGTCTCCATGCGCGGGATCAGTGGGACACGGAGCAGTCAGTGCTGTGCCTGCCCGCAGCAGCCTCCTTGCCCCTGGCACCCCCTTTGGCAGTTGTGGAGCCCAGTGCCAAGTGGAGGAGAGAAGAGGGCAATGTGAGAGGTGTGAGCGTCAAGTGTCGCGCGGTGGCTTTGGGGCCTCCCCTGGGAGGCATCGCGCAGGCTGCCCTGGAGCCCCGCTGCTCCCCTGCATCTCGTGGGCACCACGGGTGGCCCCTGGTGCTGCGCAGCCCTGCTGCTCACCTGGCCTTGCTGCTGCGTGGCCAGCACTGGGGCCACTGTGAGGCGCAGCCCTGGGAAGCTTCCGTGTTCCCGTGGCGATAACTGCCCCTCTGGGATGTTCCACTGCTCCGTGGGGGGAGGAGGGCAGCGGCAGGGCCAGGGGGGCCGCCGTGAGGAAGGGTCTGCATGTGCTGGACTCCCCCTGGCACTGCTGAGCCTGGCGGCAGAGAGCAGTGCGTGGCCTTGGGCTTGCTGGGTGCCAAGGAGGGCTCCTCACGCAGCCCCATGGCGCTGCTGGCGGCTGCCTGCCCAGAGGCCGGGCTTCCCTTGGGGCTCTGCTTCCAACCCTGCAAGCAGCCTTGAGCGTCTTGATCTTTCTTCCCTACTCCCCTCCTGCTCTTATAGCCCAATTTCCTCAAAAAAGTATTTTTTTTCTAGAATGTTACCAAAACCCTACAAGTGAAATGGGTGGGAAGGAACGAGAGGCAACTGCATCCCGTGCTTGGCCCGGCCGTGGTGGCTGCAGCTGGTACCAGGCCATGGCCCGGAGCTCGTGCAGAGAGAGGCTGCACGAGGGCGCCTGCCTTGGCTGGCAGACGGGTGCGTTTGGCCGCACACCTTGCTGCGCTGCTCCAGCAGCTCCACACTGCCCCTTGCAGATGCCGTGGGGAGCGGGCGCTGCGCCCCCTTGTGGGGACTCTGTTTGGTGAGGGCAGCACGTCCCTGTGCTGTCCAAGGACAGCAACAGCTTTCCACGGATGTCCACGTGGACAGGGACACAGGGCTTCTCATCCATGGCTTCAATAGAGACGGGGTTCCTTGGAGCAGAGGCCCTGGAGGCCTCACAAGAGGCCGGCATGGCGGCTCATGGAGCGCACCGTGAGCACACGGGCTGCTGGCAGGAGGGCGCTGGGCTGGGGCTGAGGTGTGCGGGGAAGAGGGGCTACGTGTCCTGGTATCTGCCCGTGCTGCACTTGATCCCCTAACCTAGAGCTAGGCACTCAGCTCTTGGGAATTTACTCATTAGTGGGGAAGTCCACAAAAACCTACTTTCCATTCCTGTATCTGGCTGTTCCCCAAGCTGCTTCCGAAGGAGAGAAATGACCCCCCTGCTCTGCACAGGTGCCCAGGGCGCAGTGTCCCTGTCCCCTGCGCCGCGGGGCTGCACTGCCCCAGGGAGCAGCTCCTGCCCTGCGCACTGGCCTCCCCGATGCCGCCGTGAGCAGCACAGGAACACGCGCACAATTTAGAGATCCTCCACTAAGAGCCAAGTGGCCTCCTCACACATGGCCAGACTCTGATGCCATAAATTAACTCTTGAGGTGCCGCTGAATTGCTGCTGGAGCCAAAGCAATCAGGGTTTGACACAACCCAATTCCATATTCTGAGACTGTGTTTGGGGAAGGGGGAGGCAGAGGGAGAGGAGGGTAAATCCCCTCTGGTCTATAATCCCTGGCCCATCACCGCGGATAAAACCGGAGCCAAACACTCAGCCTGCAATCGCACTCCCAGCACCAAAAGAGTCAAAGGAGAGGGCACCTTGGCTTCAGCAAGCCCAGCACAGCTTTTCCATACTTGGGAAACTCTGTCACTTAAAATATATTTACCAACTTTGGTCTTTACTTAGAAAGAGGTAATGCTGGATAAGAAGGGTTATTGTTTCTGAGCTTGTGATGTCAGAGATGCCAAGAACATTTCTGCTGGCATGAGAGATGCTAAGATCTGGCAACCAGGATGGAGATTGCTCTGTCCAGCGGGAGCCCCTTGCAGCATACCAGCAAGCAAGCTTGGCCAGCAGGAAGATGCTCCTCTCAGCTCCAGCACTTTGGTGGCAGGGGTTGCGCTGCTTGCTTTTGGAGGGTTTTCCCCTGCGCGAGGGGGATCTCCTGTTCCATCTTTACCGTTCCTACCCGAGTGTCAGGAACTCACCTCCATTAGCAAGTGAGCATTGTAGCCCAGTGCTGGGCAGAGCTGCATCACCTGCAGGTCCCTGCTGCTGCTGAGGGCACATTTGTGCCTGCTCTGCCCTCTGCAGCCCTAGGAAGCTGTGGCAGGGGCAGCAGTGCAGGAGCCGCACCAAGGCTGCTCTCAGCCACAGCACATGGCACCTGCAAGGTGCGCGGCAGGACAAGAGAAGGAGCCCAGCAGCACCAGGGGCTCCCAGGCCACCACCAACTCACAAGGGCTCTGCTGAGGACATGCACACCTGGCCCTGAGGCACAACAGCCCTTGGCGCTCATTGCACTACCAAGGAACACGTCTCCACCATAAAAAACAAAACTTCCTCGAGTCCATCAGGCTGTAAGGGCAGGAGGGGAGCAGGGAAGAAAGAGCAAGGCATTCAAGGCTGCTTGCAGGGGTGGGAGCAGAGCCCCAAGTGCAGCCCGTCCTCAGGGCAGGCAGCCGCCAGCAGCACCATGGGGCTGCGTGAGGAGCCCTCCTTGGCACCCAGCAAGCCCAAGGCCACGCACTGCTCTCTTTCGCCAGGCTCAGCAGTGCCAGGGGGAGTCCAGCACATGCAGACCCTTCCTCACGGCGACCCCCCTGGCCCTGCCGCTGCCCTCCTCCCCCCACGCAGCAGTGGAACATCCCAGAGGGGCAGTTATCGCCACGGGAACACGGAAGCTTCCCAGCGCTGCGCCTCACAGTGGCCCCAGTGCTGGCCACGCAGCAGCAAGGCCAGGTGAGCAGCAGGGCCGCGCAGCACCAGGGGCCACCCGTGTGCCCATGAGATGCAGGGGAGCTGCGGGGCTGCAGGGCAGCCTGCGCGATGCCTCCCAGGGGAGGCCACAAAGCCACCGCGCGACACTTGACGCTCACACCTCTCACATTGCCCTTTTCTCTCCTCCACATGGCACTGGGCTCCCTGCCTGCCAAAGGGGCTGCCGGGGGCAAGGAGGCTGCTGCGGGCAGGCCCAGCACTGCCTGCTCCGTATCCAACTGCTCCTGCGCATGGAGACGCCAAGAGGCTCCAGGGACAGAGACACCTGCTCTCAGGGATGCAAATGCAATCACTCCCTTTCTCTTGCAGCTCCTGGAGATTAACAAAAAAATGGATGATTCAGGTGTTGAAGCGATGGATTGGGAGAGCTTGGTGCAGGTACTGTGCATGCAGGCAGAGGTTGCGCAGGGACGGCTGGCGCTTGGCTCTGCGAGAGCAGCCGCAGGGCTGGTGGCAGAGGTGGCAGGGAGCTCTGGCAGGCCTGGGTGCTGGGGCAGAGCTGTGCCAGGGCCAGGAGTAGCCAAGGCATCAGCCAGAGGACATGATGCCCCATGCATATAGCCAGCGCTGGCACCACGAACGTCCCCACAAGCTCTCCTGCTCTCTTCCAGAGTCCCAGCACCCACTCCTTGATCGGTTGTACTAACGCAGAGGAGCCAATGGAGTGGGAGAGCTCCTTCTGCAGCCTGCAGGTATTGCCACTGCTGCCGGTTGCACGGGGAGAGCTGGGGTTGTGGCTGGTTCTGGCCCCTTCCCGCTTTCCTGCTTCCCACTGCAGGAAGAGGGGTCCTTGGGCTAGATCCTTCCAGCTCTTTGACCTGCCCTGCAAACCCCTCCTTCTCCCTTGCAGACTGCAAATACACATGGGGGACAGACCCTGGGCGCTTCTGAGCCCATGGAGTGGCTCAGCTATGGCAGCAGCCAGGTACAGCTCTTGCAGCCACTGGATGCCCTATCCTTCCTCTTCCCCATGCAACATCGCCACCAAGGTCTCCTGCTCTCTTCCAGATGGTGGGGAGCAGTGGCCTGGTTGGCTGCAGCCAGGAGGAGCCCATGGATTGGGAGAGCTCCAGCTGCAGCCCCCAGGTATGGCCCCTGCTGCCGGCTGCACGGGCAGAGCTGGGGCTGTGCCCGGCCCCTTGGCGCTGCTCCGCGCTGCCTTTGGGGAGCAGCCGCGCGGGAGCCTGGCCCAGGTGTGCGGGCGCTCTGGCGGGCCGCGGCGCCGGGGCAGAGCTGCACAGGGCGCAGGAGCGCCCAAGGCCTGGGCACCTGCTGCCTCAGCCCCTCTGCCGGCCTCTGGGCTGCGCTGGCCACGCCAAGCCTCTGCCAGGGCACCAATGACGGCAGCGCTGCTGCCAAAGAGCCCGCGCAGCCGCCAAAGAGCCTCTGCTCCACGGGAGCCCCCGAGCCGCTCCTCGGCCCTGCTCACGCCTCCTTTTCCCTTGCAGACCAAGCTCCCCTTCACTCTCGCTGCTGCCAGGAAGTGCTGGGACCGAGGACTCCGGCCATAACGTCTTATTTGGATTTTTCTTTGGAGACTTTTATAGGAATATTTGATATTGTTGATATTATTGTTGTTAGTGTTATTGATATTGTTTTTATTGTTGTTGTTGTTAGTGTTTATTATAATTTTTTTATTGTTATTGTTTAAATATATATTCCTGTATCATTGTTTAAGTTTTGTGTCCTGTTTCCAAGTGAGGTCAAGCACAGAAATCATCCCCATTGCAGAGGTGTGTGTGTAGCCCTAAGATTCCAGCCCCTAGGGGCATGGGAGGGTGTTGCAGATAGTTAGGGTCCGGCGGCCGGAAGATATCGTGCTGTACGGAAAGATAGGGCCCCTAATAGCCAATAGCGTTTAGTTTATGATGTAAGCAGACGGATGTGACGTTGTAAACCTTAGCTATATAACACCTTGTTACCCATCAATAAACGCCATTTGCCGTCCACCACATTGGTGTCAGCGAGCTGATGGGCCGAGCGGCCTGGGGGTGGTCGCCGTGCCGTTCCTGAACCAGGTCGCCGCGCCGTTTGAACGGCAACAAGTGGTGCCGAAACCCGGGAATCATCGGCTGGACGGGTGAACGGCGGCCGGAGCGAGTGGACCAGCCCGGTGGGGAGGACGCTCCCGGACCAACAAGGAGGATGGAAGCCCTCGTGAAGGTCGTATCGCAATTACATAAGCATTGGGGGATTGATTGCAAGCCAAAAGATTTTACTCTCGCTGTTGCGAGGCTTTTAAAAATTAAGGTTATAGACCAGCCGGTGGATATTCTGAAGTCCCTGAAGTGTGTCCCTAAAGTGTGGGACAAATGTACTAAGGCTTTAGCCGAGGAGATGATGTCTTCGGGTTGTGGGGAAAACCTTAAGGGTTGGGGAAAAGCTGTACAAGCCTTGCAGAAAGCTAGAAAAGAGCAGGAGACCTGGGTAGCGGTAAGGGACTGTTTGCTGGCCACCCCGAAAATGGGAGTCGGGGCAGCCGCACAGACTTTGCACCCCCCAGATGATGGTGATTCTGCTGACCCTAAAGATCTGCAAGAGAGCGACACATCCCCTCCATCCCCGAACCCCGTCCCGCTTACAGAGGAGCAGAAACAGCCGAAATCTGTTTGGAGCGAGCTAGCCGAGGAAGCTAGGAACATTGAAAAGAAGTCAGAGCTTGGGGACGTCTGGGCCAGGCCACCACCCTATGCCCCTCAAAATGGTGCCGAGCCGCAAGGGGAGAGGCCGGGCGAGGGTGCCCCCGGCGCGAGCGAGGGGCCGAGAACCAATGGGGGTGACCGGACAGGTGAGGGAAGCCCGAGTGAGGGGCTGAGAACCAATGGGGGTGACCGGACAGGTGAGGGAGGCCCGAGCGAGGGGCCGAGAACCAATGGGGGTGACCGGACAGGTGAGGGAGGCCCGAGCGAGGGGCCCAGAACCAATGGGGGTGACCGGACAGGTGAGGGAGGCCCGAGCGAGGGGCCGAGAACCAATGGGGGTGACCGGACAGGTGAGGGAGGCCCGAGCGAGGGGCCGAGAACCAATGGGGGTGACCGGACAGGTGAGGGAGGCCCGAGCGAGGGGCCCAGAACCAATGGGGGTGACCGGACAGGTGAGGGAGGCCCGAGCGAGGGGCCGAGAACCAATGGGGGTGACCGGACAGGTGAGGGAGGCCCGAGCGAGGGGCCGAGAACCAATGGGGGTGACCGGACAGGTGAGGGAGGCCCGAGCGAGGGGCCGAGGACCAATGGGGGTGACCGGACAGGTGAGGGAAGCCCGAGCGAGGGGCCGAGAACCAATGGGGGTGACCGGACAGGTGAGGGAGGCCCGAGCCAGGGGTCGAGAACCAATGGGGGTGACCGGACAGGTGAGGGAGGCCCGAGCGAGGGGCCGAGAACCAATGGGGGTGACCGGACAGGTGAGGGAGGCCCGAGCGAGGCGCTGAGGACCGATCAGAGCGGCCATTTCACAAAAGGCGCCTCCGCGGGTGGAAGGCGGGGCGAGCCAAGAGGGGGGGAACAGCCCGCCCGCAACGGAAGTAGGCGGGACGGAAGTAGGCGGAGCCGGAGCCCAACGAAAAAGTACCGGAGCCCGGAAGTGACCAGTCAGTCGAGTTCCGGTTCCGGATCAGACACTAGTCAGGACGAGCGGCTCACAACTGATTCAAACTTAAGGAAGGAGAAAAAGAAGGTAAACAGAACTAAGAGCCAAAATATTCCCACCCGAATTAAAGAAAAACCGCGAAGGGGAGAAACCCCTCTCACGGACTGGAAGGAAATAAAGATCGCATGTGCCGACTGGGGCGCATCGGCCACGCTAGCGTTCCCGGTCTGGGTGACGGAGGCAGGACAGAGGGTCCACTCGCCGATAAACCCTAAGGATGTACAAGCGATTGTTAAAGCAGTTGCGGATAAAGGGATTAATTCTGCCATGGTCTCAACCCTCATAGATGGTATCTTCGGGGGGGACGATCTGCTCCCGTTTGATATAAAGAAAACTTGTAGGCTGATCTTTGATGGAGCAGGGATGATCGTTTTCAGACAAGAATGGGAAGACAACTGTACAAAGTGTTTAGCCCAAGTAACTGGGGCAGATCATCCATTACACGGCTCCAGCCTGCAGCGGTTAATGGGTGCAGATCCAACAATGATCACCCCCCAGGCGCAGGCCCATGGCCTGCGGGCCCATGAAGTTATGGCAACTACTCGTGTGGCCAGAGAAGCTATTCGCACAGCCTGTAGAGTCGTTGCCAGACCATCGCCATGGTCCACAATAAAGCAAAGTGAAAGTGAGAGCTTTACACAATTTGTAGATCGTCTCCAAGCAGCGGTCGACTCTTCGTCTCTGCCCACAGAGGCAAAAAGCCCGGTCGTAGCGGAATGTTTGCACCAACAATGCAATTCCGCAACCAAAGAAATCCTGCGATCATTGCCGGCGGGGTCAAGTATCGCAGACATGATTAAGCATGTTGCAGAGGAAGAGCATCTGACCCCAATTCAGGTGGCTGTTCATGCCGCAATAGCCAACGTAATGACATGTTTTAAATGTGGCCAGGCAGGCCATGTTGCAGTAAACTGCCCTTGGCTGGGGGACTCGCTGGCAGCGCTCCCCCCATGCCAAGATCGACCCAAAGGTCACTGTCAGGAAAGATAGCAGAGTCAAGTGGTGCCCGCTTAAGTCTATTAAACCAGACCTTCAAATTAAAACTAATGAAAATTGTGAGTTTCTGTTCACAGGACCGGATCATCGGACGCCCCGGTGACAGGCGTCCGGCCCGAGCCTGTGAGTTCCACGCCGACCGAATCCAGAAAACAACAAAACAGCCTCCGCAAGAGGGGGCCGCGATGCCTTTGCGTTATCTTAATTTTGCAGCTTGTCACTATAGGACAGGTAGAGTCACATCAGCCCTTTAAATGGGTACTTGAACAGATCGAACAATCTCGAATAATTAGTACAAAAATAACTACAGGGTCACCAGTTTTCAGTGCCATGCCTTGCCAACTAGCACCCATTGAACCCTGTTCCAAACGCAGCTGGTACAAAAACTTGTTCACCGGTTCGCTGTGGTTAACCACCCTGATATCCACCCTGGTAGGGCCGATCACAATGATCATGATGACACTGATCTTTGGACCCTGTATATTGAATAAGCTCATGCCGTTTGTCAAGAGTCGGCTAGAGAAGGTTAACATCATGTTAGTGGAACGCCGACAACTGCTTTAAGAATATATCCACTCAGTATTACCCCCAAGTTATCCCAAGGTACACCCTATTCCTATACCGCGGTATTACCTGTCATCCCCTACCTTCTACACTTTGTGCCTTATGTTTTTATGTCAAGTTTATGATATATAATTTTAGGATTGTTATAAACTATAAGAATAGAATAATATAATAATAAGAATAAGTAAGAGTAATATAATAATAAGAGTAAGTAATAAGGATAAGGTAATAATGACAATAAGTACGAGTAAGATAATAATTAGAATAATTGATCACAATAAGATAATAATAAGATAGTAATAAGAATAAGATAATAATGAGAATAAGTAATTAGAATAAGATAAGAATATGTAAGAATAAGATATTTTAGCTAGTTTTGTTATGCATAGGGAGGGGAGAAATGTTGCAGATAGTTAGGGTCTGGCGGCCGGAAGATATCGCGCTGTACGGAAAGGTAGAGCCCCTAATAGCCAATAGTGTTAGTTTATGATGTAAGCAGACGGATGTGACGTTGTTACCGTTAGCTATATAACACCTTGTTACCCATCAATAAACGCCATTTGCCGTCCACCACATTGGTGTCAGCTAGCTGATGGCCCGAGCGGCCTGGGGGTGGTCGCCGTGCCGTTCCTGAACCAGGTCGCCACGCTGCTTTGAACGGCAACAGCACAGGTCCTCGCTGGTTACCAGCAAAGACTGTAAAGCCTTACTTGACGACAGAGGAGTCACAGCCACAGGAGAATTGCAGCCAAGCACAGGAGTCGAAAACCAATGAGCCGTTGGAGTGAATCATGAATCATTTTTCAACATTTGGTGCAGTAGGGAATAGATGTGGTGATGTTTGCAATTTTATTCTGCTATGTACATTGATCTTAACCTATATAATTAATAGTTTATGCTTTTCTGTGCATTGATCTCAACCTATATAATTAGTAGTTTATGCTTTTAACCTATATGATTAATATGGATATCCAATATAGAATATTATGGATGTTTTTATGTGTGATGAGTGAATCCTATGAGATGAGATAGTGAATACCTACAACCTTCACACAAATTTACTGCATTCATAATGGGATCCATCCCCTCTAATTGACAATAATGGCATATGGATTTTTTTTAAAAAAGAAACCTTTCTCAATTATTGACTAATAGCAACCATTCTGAGGCTAATTAGGCCATTATTCACACTCAGAAGGTTATGGTATGCATTTCACATCCATGTGTGTTTTTATTAGTATCTAATCTGAGTATCACAAAGTGTAATGCTTTGTTTTAACAAGCACTAAACATAAAAAAGGGGAAGAATGTATATATGAATAAATAATAAATATTATTAATATGAAGCGTGTATATTATGAATATATATGTTTTATATATATTGACAAATATAATAATGTAAAACATATATACTATGAACATATATAGTTCATGAATATGAATATGTATAAATAAATACAAGCATAGAACCATACATACATATAATATATATATTTGGGTATGTATATGGATATATGAAAAAATATAATTCATATATGAAAATATATATATGAGAAAATGTATATGAAAGTATATGAAATATATATATATTTATTCATATATGAAAAAATTATTCATGTATGAATAGATATGAATATATATGTGAATATATATGAAGAAATATAATTACTCATATACATGAAATATGCAGGCCTAGATGAGAAGAGCGAAAAAGCCTGAAGCCCAAATCAGGTCAGCTCCTTTTGTCAGCAGCCTGGCTAAACAAAACAGGGGGAGCCGTGGCAGACGGTGCAGCTTGAGATGGAACAGCGCTCTCCCATGACCTTGAAGGACCAGTGAATACTGGACCTCCCTTCGCTGTTCCCATGCAAAACTTACTGCAGGGAGTAATTGGAGATGGCACGGAGCCAGCTGATTACTGGCATCTGCAAGGCCACGAATCCATAGGTGATGGGATAACCTTGTGTGTAATCAGTCAGACTGTTGTCTCATTTAGCAACCATCTTCACGTGCTTTTTGCAAATAAGGAATTATATCCCGGACAGTACAGTGTATAACTTATATTTGATGCTCAAGAGAAGGTCTTCGGTACATTACACTTGAGTCCATGTGCATCATATGCTGCAATTTGCCAACAACATCCTCTTCCTCCTTACATGTCTGGTTTTGCCAGACACCACACTCTCATTCCCAACTCCAGAAGGGCGCAAGAAACTCCACTGCCTGGCATTGGAATGGATACACATTTCTACCAAAGAAACATTGTTCCTTTCTGGGTGTGGCTTCAGAGGTTCCCTTCGTGTCCAGAGAGTGATGGAACAAATGAAAGGAAGGAATGGAAGGAAGAGGAATGGAAGTAATGGAAAAAAAGGGAAGAAAAAAAGAAAAACAATAAAAAAGGATACGAATAAAAAAAGAGAAAAGAATAGGAAAAAGAGAAAGAGAAAGGAAAAGAGAAAGGACAAGGAAAAGGAAAAGGAAAAGGAAAAGGAAAAGAAGAAAAAGTAAAAGAGAAAGGAAAAGGAAAAGAAAAAGGAAAAGGAATAGAGAAAAAGAATGAGCAACCATAGTTCAGTATGAAGGTTTTTATAATAATCTATGACTGAATATGTCATGCCGTGCATGTGTGATGCCATGCATCAATTTCCTCCTGGCATCCAGACTGAGGAGTGAACAGCAGCAGATGGCCACAGTGACCCAGACTCTTGTGTCCACGCAGCTGGTCAACATCGGAAGGGCCCCAAGGGCCTGGGAGGCCGTTTCACCTCTCCCGGGCTCTCCAGAGCCAGGAGCCCAGAGCCGACCAGTTCCATACGGAAGGTGACCGTGTGATTAAGGGCCTCGAAAATCTCTCTTATGAGGAAAGACTAAGCAAGAAGATTGAGAGGGGATCTTCTCCACATGTACAACTGGCTGAGGGGAGAATGTAAAGAGGATGGGGCCAACGTGTTCTCTGTGGTGCTGAGGGAAGGACACCTTCCCCCTGCATGTGGACACCTGGGCGGCTGCTGCACGCAGGGCCCAGCTGCACCCTGGGGACAAAGGTGCCTCTGGAAGCTGGTGCAGGGCAGAGAGCAGCTGTGGGAGACTGTGAATATACCTATAACCTTCACACAAATTTACTGGATTCATAGTGCGATCCATCCCCTCCAATTGACAATAACAGCATATGGATTTTAAAAAAAAACAAAGTTTCTCAATTATTGACTAATAGCAACCATTCTGAGGCTAATTTGACCATTCTTCACACTCAGAATGTTATGATATGCAATTCACATTCATGCAATTTTTTTTTTTAGTATCTCTCTGGGTATCACAAATTGTAATGTTTTTCTTTGTGTAACAAGAAAGTATTAATCATAAAAAAGGTGAACAATGTTTATATGAATAAACATTATTATTCATATGAAGCATATATATTATGAATATATATGTCTTATATATATGGACAAATATAATTATTAAGAGAAACACATACATTATGAATAAATATCATTATTAACATGAAACATATATTACGAATATATATGTTGAGGAATATATGAATATATGGATAAACAAAACTATTAATATAAAACATATATACTATGAATATACGTAGTTCATGAATATGAATATATATAAATAAATACAAGTGTACATATATAAATAAGGTATCTATATATGGGTATGTATATGCAGATATGAAAAAATATATAATTCATATATGTTAATATATATGAGAAAAAATATATATTCATATATATGTAAATCATATATGAATAGATATGAATATATATGTTAATATATACGAATAAATATAATTGCTCATATACATGAAATATGCAGGCCTAGATGAGAAGAGCAAAAAAGCCTGAAGCCCAAATCAGGGCAGCTCCTTTTGTCAGCGGGCTGGCTAAACAAAACAGGAGGAGCCGTGGCAGACGGTGCAGCTTGAGATGGAACAGCGCTCTCCCATGACCTTGAAGGACCAGTGAATACTGGACCTCCCTTCGCTGTTCCCATGCAAAACTTACTACAGGGATTAATTGGAGATGGCACGGAGCCAGCTGATTACTGGCATCTGCAAGGCCACAAATGCATAGCTGATGGAATAATCTTGCGTGTAACTAGTTAGACTGTTGTCTCATTTAGCAACCATCTTCACATGCTTTTTGCAAATAAGGAATTATATCCCGGACGGTACAGTATATAAATTGTATTTGATGCTCAAGAGAAGGTCTTCGGTACATTACACTGCAGTCCGTGTGCATCATATGCTGCAATCTGCCAACAACCTCCTTCTCTTCCTCCTTACATGTCTGGTTTTGCCAGACACCACACTCTCATTCCCAACTCCAGAAGGGAGCATGAAACTCCACTGCCTGGCACTGGAATGGATAGTCATTTCTACAAAAGAAACATTGTTCCTTTCTGGGTGTGGCTTCAAAGGTTCCCTTCGTGTCCGGAGAGTGATGGAACAAATGAAAGGAAGGAATGGAAGGAAGAGTAATGAAAGTAATGGGAAAAAGGAAGGAAAACAGAATAATAATAAAAAAGGATACAAATAAAAAAAGAAAAGAATAGGAAAAAGAGAAAAAGAAAGAAAAAGAGAATGGAAAAAAGAAAGGAAAAGAGATTGAGAACAAGAAAGAGAAAGAGAAAGAGAAAGAGAAAGAGAAAGAGAAAGAGAGAGAGAGAGAGAAAGGGAAAGAGAAACAGAGAAAGAGAAAGAGAAGGAGAAGGATAAAGAGAAAGAGAAAGAAAAGGAAAAGAAGAAAAAGTAAAAGAGAAAGGAAAAGAAAGAGAAAAAGAAAAAGAAAAAGGAATAGAGAAAAAGAATGAACAACCATAGTTAAATACGAGAGTTTTTATAATAATCTATGACTGAATATGTGCTCAAAACTGCCATGCATCAATTTCCTTCTGGCATCCAGACTGAGGAGTGAACAGCAGCAGATGTCCACAGTGACCCAGACTCTTGTGTCCACACAGCTGGTCAACATCGGAAGGGCCCCAAGGGCCTGGGAGGCCGTTTCACCTCTCCCGGGCTCTCCAGAGCCAGGAGCCCAGAGCCGACCAGTTCCATACGGAAGGTGACCGTGTGATTAAGGGCCTCGAAAATCTCTCTTATGAGGAAAGACTAAGCGAGAAGATTGAGAGGGGATCTTCTCCACATGTACAACTGGCTGAGGGGAGAATGTAAAGAGGATGGGGCAAACGTGTTCTCTGTGGTGCTGAGGGAAGGACACCTTCCCCCTGCATGTGGACACCTGGGCGGCTGCTGCACGCAGGGCCCAGCTGCACCCTGGGGACAAAGGTGCCTCTGGAAGCTGGTGCAGGGCAGAGAGCAGCTGTGGGAGACGCTCTGCCCTCGTGCGGCCCTGCAGCGCGGGGCCCTGCTCTTGGCAGCTCCTGCCTTCTCTGCGTGGCAGGGAGCTTGCAGCTTGCTTTGCTGCGCTCTGAGCCCTGCGCACAGGGACGGCCCCTTGGCAAGGGCAGCTCCTCTGGCCCAGTGCTCACATGCAGTGCTCAGCATGGGCCTTCCTGGAGCTCTTTGTGCTGGAAATGGCAGGCAGCTCAGGACAGGGAAAGGCTGGGAAAGGCTGTAGGCAGCGCAAGGACACGAGTGTCCCACAGTATGAGCAGAGCAAATGGGCCCTGCACAGGAAATGCCAGAGTCACTGTGGAGCTGGAGGACCTTCCTTGGTGACCTGGTCCCTGTTCCTCGGGCTGCCAAGTGTGTCCCCCAGGGGCTCGGAGAGGTCGGTCCTGCATCTCCAGACCCCATGTCCCTGGGGCACAACAGCTTCCCTTTGCCTGTGGATTGGGCCCTGCGGAGACACATTGTGTGCGGCACCTGGAGAACTTGACCACTGCCCCGTGGTGGGGCTGAGGCTTCTTTCCCATTGCACATCCCCACGGCCATGTGTGAATGGAAGTCCAGGAAGGAATTTATTGCTGTTGCTCCCGTGCCCCTGGTGCACACAGGGCTCCACACACAGACCTGCGGTGGGGATGGTTTTTTGTGCCTGAGCTTGCTTGGAAAAATCAGGCAACATATGAGCAGTGATACAGGAATATATATTTAAGCAAGAACAAGAAAGAATAACAATAACAACAATAATGACAACAATATCAATAACAGTAACAACAACATCAAAAACAATATTAACAATATCAACAACAACCAAAAACTACTGTGACACTACAGAGAAAAAAATCCACAAAAGAGTCCAGGGCCGGAGTCCTCATGCCCAGCGCTTCCAGGCAGCAGCCAGGGTGAAGGGGAGCTTGGTCTGCAAGGGAAAAGGAGGCGTGAGCAGGGCCGAGGAGTGGCTCGGGGGCTCCCGTGGAGCAGAGGCTCTTTGGCGGCTGCGCGGGCTCTTTGGCAGCAGCGCTGCCGTCATTGGTGCCCTGGCAGAGGCTTGGCGTGGCCAGCGCAGCCCAGAGGCCGGCAGAGGGGCTGAGGCAGCAGGTGCCCAGGCCTTGGGCGCTCCTGCGCCCTGTGCAGCTCTGCCCCGGCGCCGCGGCCTGCCAGAGCGCCCGCACACCTGGGCCAGGCTCCCGCGCGGCTGCTCCCCAAAGGCAGCGCGGAGCAGCGCCAAGGGGCCGGGCACAGCCCCAGCTCTGCCCGTGCAGCCGGCAGCAGGGACCATACCTGGGGGCTGCAGCCGGAGCTCTCCCAGTCCATGGGCTCCTCTGTGCTGCAGCCGACCAGGCCACTGCTCCCCACCTTCTGGAAGAGAGCAGGAGACCTTGGTGGGGGATGGTGCGTGGGGAAGAGGAAGGAAAGGGCATCCAGTGGCTGCGGGGGCTGTCCCTGGCTGCTGCCATAGCTGAGCCACTCCATGGGCTCAGGATCATTCCCTGCCGGCCCTCTGTCCATATGAGGCGCCTGCAAGAGAGAAGGAGGCGTCTGCAGGGCAGGACCGAGAGCTGGAACTGTCTGGACCCAGGATCTCGCCTTATGCAGTGAGAAGCAGGTAAGTAGGAAGAGTCCAGGCTCAACCCCAAATCTTGCGTTGCAGCCGGCTGCAGGGTTCAATACCTGAAGCTTGTGGGGACGGTCATGGTGGCAGCGCTGGCTATGTGTGTGGGACCTCGTGTACCCTGCATGTGCGGGGCAGGTGGTGCAAAGAGCCAGGGCGCCAGGCTCAGGCAGCAGCCCCCGAGGCCTTGGCCGCTCCTGGCCCTGGCGCAGCTCTGCCCCAGCACCCAGGCCTGCCAGAGCTCCCTGCCACCTCTGCCACCAGCCCTGCGGCTGCTCTCGCAGAGCCAAGCGCCAGCCATCCCCATGCAGCCTCTGCCTGTGCGCACAGTACCTGCCCTGAGCTCTCCCAATCCATGTCCTCAACTTCACATTTATCCATTTTTTTCACTCTCCTGAGTCTGCAACGGAATGGAATTGTTTACATTTGCAGCCATGAGCGCCAAGTGTCGCGCGGTGGCTTTGGGGCCTCCCTTGGGAGGCATCGCGCAGGCTGCCCTGGAGCCCCGCAGCTCCCCTGCATCTTGTGGGCACCACGGGTGGCCCCTGGTGCTGCGCGGCCCTGCTGCTCACCTGGCCTTGCTGCTGCGTGGCCAGCACTGGGGCCACTGTGAGGCGCAGCCCTGGGAAGCATCCGTGTTCCCGTGGCGATAACTGCCCTTCTGGGATGTTCCAGTGCTCCGTGGGGGGAGGAGGACAGTAGCAGGGGCCAGGGGGGCTGCCGTGAGGAAGGGTCTTCATGTGCTGGACTCCCCCTGGCACTGCTGAGCCTGGCTGCAGAGAGCAGTGCGTGGCCTTGGGCTTGCTGGGTGCCAAGGAGGGCTCCTCACGCAGCCCCATGGCGCTGCTGGTGGCTGCCTGCCCAGAGGCCGGGCTGCACTTGGGGCTCTGCTTCCACCCCTGCAAGCAGCCTTGAATGCCTTGAACTTTCTTCCCTGCTCCCCTCCTGCCCTTACAGCCCGACAGAGTCAAGAAAGTTTTGTTTTCCATGGTGCAGACATGTTCCTTGGTAGTGCAATGAGCGCCAAGGGCAGTTGTGCCCTGGAGCCAGGTGTGCATGTCCTCAGCAGAGCCCTTGTGAGTTGGTGGTGGCCTGGGAGCCCCTGGTGCTGCTGGGCTCCTTCTCTTGTCCTGCCATGCACCTTGCAGGTGCCATGTGCTGTGGCTGAGAGCAGCCTTGGTGCGGCTCCTGCACTGCTGCCCCTGCCACGGCTTCCTAGGGCTGCAGAGGGCAGAGCAGGCACAAATGTGCCCTCAGCAGCAGCAGGGACCTGCAGGTGATGCAGCTCTGCCCCCAGCACTGCGCTACAATGCTCACTTGCTAACAGAGGTGAATTCTTAGCCCTTGGGTAAGGACAAGAAATCCAAGAGCAGATGGAGTAGGAGATCCCCCTCGCACAGAGGAAAGCCCTCCAAAAGCAAGAAGCACAATGCCTGCACCAAAGTGCTGGAGCCCAGAGGAGCAATTTGCTGCTGGCCAAGCTTGCTTGCTGGCATGCTGCAGTGCCTCTGCGAGGCAGAGCGCAACTGCTGGAAAGGGGCTGGTGCCAGAGGTGCGCGGAGGGCTCTGGGTGGCTCCCAAGCAGCCGCAGGGCTGGTGGCACAGGGAATTGGCGGCAGACACGTGGCTGCTGCCCTGGGAATGCTGGAGGGGAAGTGTGAAGCAGAGCAGTGTTCCCTGCAGGGAGGCGCGAGCAGAGGGCTGGGCAGCGAGCTCAGCCCCGTGGCTGTGAGGGCCAGTGCTGGGAGCCCCCTTGCCTGCGTGCGTGACGCCTGCAGAGCCCAGGCGTGCGCAGTGCCCCCGGCGGCAGGAAAGGCGCTGGGAAGCCCTTGCCCCACACAGGCTGCTTGCAGAGAAGCTGCGGCTCGTCTGCCTCATGGCTGGGCCACTGTGGAGGCTTGTTCAAAGACAATAGTACCTTGTTAGCAGATAGTTAACCACAAGGGTGTCAGTCTTTGCAGCAGATGGGGGACAGAGCCGAGAAAGACGAGGACTGAGGAACACCTCCCCCTGCCTTGTGTGCGACGTGTCTTGCCAGAAGAAAAGAAACAAAGCCAGACAACCGCGCAGGTGGCCAGATGCTGATTGGTTGTGAGCTTTGCAACACTTGTGTTGAGAAAGTATAAAAAGAAGTTGGTTTGGAAATAAAGTTGTCTCACTCTGCACCCCAGACTGAGTCCGTTTCTTCACAAGGTGCAACAAATGGCGCCCAACGTGGGGCACGAAGACTAGCTGTCTCTCCGGTTGCACCGCCCAGCTGAACTCCCGGGAATCACGCTGAAAGGAAGCGTAAGGATCAAGCTGAAAGGAAGCTTACTTTGTGTGCACACTAAAAGCCTCTTGAAAGGAAAGAGGTAAGCGGCTGGGAACTATGGGTTCATACCTAATGAAGGAACAAAAGGACGATTTAGAAGCTTCTCCTAAAAACTTGAAACCGCAAAGAAAAAAATTAGGTGAAGAAGAGCTGCAAAAGGTTCTTGCATGGGCTTCTAAAGACGATCCTTCGGTGAATAGTAAGAATGTTTTTAATCTGGAAAGATGGGACCAAATTGGGGTCCGACTGTGGGATAGTGCCACGCGCGGTGATAAGGCTGCTGCTAACCTGTTGCCACAATGGCGAGTTGTACTCGAAATATTGAAATCTCATAGTGGGTTGCAGTCGAACATAAATGACGGGATCGGGGCCCCTGCCATCCCCTCCGCGCCTCCTTTACCTCAATCGTGTCCTGATGAGAATCAGAAAAGAAAACGTGCTGCAAAAGCCTTTGCGGTACTGCCACCTGATGAACAGGACGATGATCCTTTTGGTCCGGGTCCTATTGACCCTGGAAAGGAGCCAGACCTATACCCCCCGGATCCTCACGATAAATGGGCCTCAGTAAAACGAGGAGCAAAACAAGCAGGGGATGTGGGCATGCTGAAAGCCTTTCCCGTTATCTGTGCACCAGACCAGAATCCGCGTTGGGAAGGTTTGTCGTATAATCTTATTAAGGACGTGCGACGTACGGTGACAGATCATGGCCTTGGCGCACCATATACCACCCACCTTATACAATCTCTTTGTGATTCTTCGGTTTTTACTCCCCATGATTTTAAAACCTTGTTTCGCCTCATTATGACTGATATGCAATACACGATGTGGGAATCGAAAATGAGAGAGCTTGCTCGAGCTCAGGGGGAGGAAAACCAGCGGCTGTCGAAAAAAGGTCCTTTACGGGCTGTTACTGTGGACGTGCTAATGGGGGAGGGCGATCACAGTGCTACAACAGCACAAGCAGAAATCCCCCCTGAGGGCTTGCAACAAGTTAAGGCACTTGCTCTCCGCGCCCTTAAGGCCGTTCCGGAGAGTGGTAAACAAAGACAACCTTTTGTTAGCATAAGACAAGATGCGAATGAGCCATATATGAAGTTTTTGGATCGGCTTAATGAGGCTCTGGAGAAACAAACTGATAATGAACAAGCACGAAGCTACATATTTAAGCAACTAGCAGTTGAGAATGCTAACCCCGATTGCCAGAGAGTTTTGCGGCCACTAAAGAACCCTACTATTGATGACATGCTAAAAGCATGTATTAATGTCGGTACCAAACAGTATGAATATTCACTGATGGCCGAAACATTTGCAACAATGTCTATGAAAAGGCCATGTTTTGCTTGTGGCCAATTTGGGCATATTCGTGAATGCTGTCCGAAAACACAAGCAAACAAAGGAGCGCCTGGACTGTGTCCGCGCTGCCACGGAGGGCAACACTGTGCTGGTCAGTGTCGATCAAAATTTGATAAGGAAGGTCGACCGCTGGCCCCTTCGGGAGGCTTCAGGCGGAGCGCGGCGGGGGGTCGCGCCATGACGGCAGATCGCCCCTCGGAGCGGCCTCACCGGGAGGCAGCCGCCGCTTGTGCGCCAGCACGGGCGGCAGCGCCGGGGTGGACCTGGCCACTACAGTAGAGGTGCTGGTTACTGGTACATCAGTTGTGCTGGTTCCGGCTGGTGTCCGCGGCCCCCTGGGGCGAGGAATGGCAGCACTATTGATTGGGCGATTTTCAACAACGAGACAAGGGCTGTTTGTGTTACCTGCAGTTATCAACGCAGATTTCATAGGAGAAATTAAGATAATGGTATGGACTCCGATACCACCCTGTACTGTGCCAGCAGGAAGCCGAATAGCACAATTAGTATACTTTTTACCACAGACACCAAACGCTGCAAACATTAACCATGGCACAGGCTCTTTTGGGTCCACAGGGCATGAAATTTTCTGGACTCAACAGATAACTATGAATTGCCCGCAGATATCCTGTACGCTACAAGCAGGACTGATAAAATTTAATGTACAAGGAATTTTAGATAGTGGAGCAGATGTTACAGTCATCGCTGCCTCACAATGGCCAAACAGTTTACCCCTAGTTAAGGCACATACATCGCTTTCAGGAATTGGTGGGCAGAGTACTCCAATGCAAAGCAAAAGATTGATAAATATTATTGGCCCAGAAGGAAGAACTGCAAACATTAGGCCATTTATATTGCCTGGATCCATCACCTTGTGGGGGAGAGACTGTTTGAGTCAATGGGGCATGCAGTTAAGCACGGATTTTTCTTAGGGGTCACTATCCAGCAGCAGGTCCCACCCATGATTTGGAAAACGGACAAGCCAGTGTGGGTAGATCAGTGGCCCCTTCCACAAAATAAACTGCTGCAATTACACAAGTTAGTAGATGAACAATTGCAAGCTGGTCATATAGTTCCTACTACAAGCCCCTGGAACACGCCAGTTTTTGTAATTCAAAAGAAAAATAATTCCTGGAGGCTGTTACATGACCTTAGAAAAATCAATGAAGTCATCGAAGATATGGGAGCCTTACAGCCTGGACTCCCTTCTCCAGCAATGTTACCTCAAACATGGACTTTGATAGTAATCGATTTGAAAGACTGTTTCTTTACCATTCCACTTGCACCGCAAGATGCACCTCGGTTTGCATTTTCTGTACCTTCCATCAATGCTATGGAACCGCATAGCAGATACCATTGGAGAGTTCTGCCACAAGGCATGAAAAATAGTCCTACATTATGTCAACAATTTGTGGCAGCAGTTTTAAGCCCAATACGCAAATATTTTGATAATGTCCTCATCTATCACTATATGGACGATATATTGATTGCTGCAGAGCAAAAGGAAACAGCAGAAGAGGCTCTGCATCAGATTACGCGAGCAGCATCAGCTGCAGGATTAAAAATTGCAGAAGATAAAGTACAGGAAAGTCCGCCTTGGCGATATTTAGGATGGAGAATTTCTGATCATCAAATTCGACCACAATCATTGACCCTAAAGACAGACATAACGACTTTGAATGATCTTCAAAAACTTTTGGGAACTATTAATTGGATCCGTCCCTCCTTAGGGATTTCCACAGAAGATTATCTAGTCCAGTAAATCCGTTTGTAACCTGTCTAGTAGGACAGCCTGTTGATATTTGGTATATTTTGTTTATTGTTAGCATGCCTGCTTTGTTTCTTGTTATGTGTTTAAGGATAGATTGGCCATTTAATTAAGTCATGGCTGTTCAAACAAAAACAAATAAAGAAGGGTGAGATGTGGAGGCTTGTTCAAAGACAATAGTACCTTGTTAGCAGATAGTTAACCACAAGGGTGTCAGTCTTTGCAGCAGATGGGGGACAGAGCCGAGAAAGACGAGGACTGAGGAACACCTCCCCCTGCCTTGTGTGCGACGTGTCTTGCCAGAAGAAAAGAAACAAAGCCAGACAACCGCGCAGGTGGCCAGATGCTGATTGGTTGTGAGCTTTGCAACACTTGTGTTGAGAAAGTATAAAAAGAAGTTGGTTTGGAAATAAAGTTGTCTCACTCTGCACCCCAGACTGAGTCCGTTTCTTCACAAGGTGCAACAGGCCACCAGGGCTGTCTTGGATAGTCCCCTCTCTGGGAAGGTGCTTTGCAGCTGCTTGAAGGGACAGGCTGTCTGGAATCCTGCTGACCCCTGGAGGGGAAGGGGTCTCACCTGCTCCATGGCCTCCATTTAGAGTGATTTTTTAACACTGCAGTACAAGGTCTGGTTGTGGGTGGTTGGGGTGAATGGAGGGGCTCCTGCATGCCTTTGGGTGTGCTCTGCGCATCCTGCTCAGAGCTTTGTCGCATGGATAGGAACAGGTGAGCAGAATCTTCCCCTGCTGCTTTTTCACCTTTTCTCCATGCTCTGAAAGTCTGGACATTCCTGGCAGGATGATAGGTGGGAGCTCTGTTCTTGACTTACTCAGCTTGGATTCTCCCAGAGGACTTGTCCTTCCTTCTGGCCTTCCATGGTCCTGCCTTGCATTGCTCCCCTCCCTGGGGCTGGGTTCTTTTGCCACCCGCCTTGCACAATTCTCTGCTGAAGCGGCTGCAGTCAGAGGCCCGGCCAGGCTGCTCAATGGGTACAAATTGCAAAACAGTTTCAATGGGTACAAATTGCAACACAGTTTCAATGTGTATATGAGGAAGAGCTTTTTGACTGTTAGGGTGACGGAGCACTGGAAGCGGGTGTCCAGCGAGGTTGTGCAGGCTCCTTCTTTGGAGATCTTCCAAACCCTCCTGGGTGTGATCCTGTGCAACGTGCTGTAGGGGTCCCTGCTTGTGCAGAGGGGGTTGGACTGATGATGTCGAGAGGTCCCTTCCAACGTCAACCCTTGTGTGAGTGTGTGACCTGGGAGCGCTCCGGGGCGCCCAGGGCGGCAGCGATGTTGGAAGGGCAGCAGTGGGGTTTTGTCAGGCCATAAGGCCTCTTCTCCCATGGCACTGAGTTGTCGCCATGAGCAGCTGCAGCAGCTGTGAGATGGCCCTGGGAGGACAGTGGCAGCACCAGTCCTCTCCCTAGTGCTCCATGTGGCCGGGTGCAGGCCTCAAACAGAGGGCTCTTTGGCAGGCTCCTCCCAGGAGGAAGATTGGGGTGGCTGGAGGCAGGAGCTGCTTGGCAAACTGCTAGACCACCAGAGGAAAGCGCCTGTGCTCCCTTCAGGCGGGGTTTGCATCGTGGTACATAAGGTCTCGCCGTGGGTGGACACATCGCTGGAGGCTGCAAGCAGGGCCCAGCTGCACAGTGGTGGCCAAGGTGCCCCCAGGCAGGCGGGCGCTGTCTCTGGAAGCTGCTGCCTGGCACAGAGCAGCGCTGGGAGACGCTCTGCCCTCGTGCAGCCCTGCAGTGCAGGGCCCTGCTCTTGGCAGCTCCTGCCTCCTCTGCGCGGCAGGGAGCTTGCAGCTTGCTTTGCTGCGCTCTGAGCCCTGCGCACAGGGACGGCCCCTTGGCAAGGGCAGCTCCTCCTGTCCAGTGCTCACATGCAGTGCTCAGCATGGGCCTTCCAGGAACTCTTTGTGCTGGAAATGGCAGGCGGCTCAGGACAGGGAAAGGCTGGGAAAGGCTATAGGCAGCACAAGGACACGAGTGTCACACAATTTGACCAGAGTAAATGGCCCCTGCAGAGAAAATGCCAGAGTCACCGTGGAGCTGCAGGACCTTCCTTGGTGACCTGGTCCCTGTTCCCGAGGCTGCCGAGGGACAGAGCATCCTCCCTCGTGGTCCCCAGCACGGGGCCCTTCCTGGCAGCAGCCCATTTCTGCACCAGCTGCTCCGGGGACACTGCCCCCTGTGACGTGGTCCCTGAGCATGTCCAGCCCTGCAGGGCCCTGTGTCCCCCAGGGGCTCGGGGATTTCGGCCCTGCATCTCCAGGCCCCGTGTCCCTGGGGTGCGACAGCTTCCCTTTGCCTGTGCCTTGGGCACTGCGGGGACACATTGAGTGCGGCACCCGGAGAGTTGAGAGCTGCCGTGCGGTGGGGCTGGGGCTTCCTCCCCTTTGCGCATCCCCAGGGCCACGTGTGAATGGAAGTCCCAGAGGGACCTTTTTACTGTTGCCCCCTGCCCCTGGTGCCTGAAATCCTGGGGCTCCACAGATGCACCTGCAGTGGGGATATTTTTGCACCTGTGCTCGATTGGAAAAAACACGCAACACATGAACAATGATACAGGAATATATATTTAAACAAGAACGAAAAAGAGTATAACAACAATAGAGAAAGAGAATAACAACAATAACAAAAACAATATTAATAACAGTAACAACAACAATATCAATAACAATATAAAAATATCAAAAACAACTAAAACTACTGTGAAACTACTTATATAAAAATCCACAAAATAGGCTAGGGCCGGAGTCCTTGTGCTCAGCACTTCCAGGCAGCAGCCAGGGTGAAGGGGAGGTTGGCCTGCAAGGGAAAAGGAGGCGTGAGCAGGGCCGAGGAGCGGCTCGGGGGCTCCCGTGGAGCAGAGGCTCCTTGGCGGCTGCGCGGGCTCTTTGGCAGCAGCGCTGCCGTCATTGGTGCCCTGGCAGAGGCTTGGCGTGGCCAGCGCAGCCCAGAGGCCGGCAGAGGGGCTGAGGCAGCAGGTGCCCAGGCCTTGGGCGCTCCTGCGCCCTGTGCAGCTCTGCCCCGGCGCCGCGGCCCGCCAGAGCGCCCGCACACCTGGGCCAGGCTCCCGCGCGGCTGCTCCCCAAAGGCAGCGCGGAGCAGCGCCAAGGGGCCGGGCACAGCCCCAGCTCTGCCCGTGCAGCCGGCAGCAGGGGCCAGACCTGGGGGCTGCAGCCGGAGCTCTCCCAGTCCATGGGCTCCTCCTGGCTGCAGCCGACCAGGCTGCTGCTCCCCATGGTCTGGAAGAGAGCAGGAGACCTTGTTGGGGACGGTGTGTGGGGAAGAGGAAGGACAGGTGCGTGCAAGGGCTCTTGGGGCCGTACCTGGCTGCTGCCATAACTGAGCCACTCCATAGGCTCAGGATCATTTCTTGCAGTCCCATCAATGCGCGGAATCTGCAAGATTGAAGTAGGTGTTTGCAGGGGAGGTGCCTCAGGCAGGAAGTCCTAGTCCCAGGGTCCCTCCTCCAGTCGTGGGAATCGGGAAATAGGGAAGGGGCCAGAGCTGGCCCCAGGTCTACCCATGCAACCCGCAGCAGGGACAATACCTGCAGGCCGCAAAAGGAGCTCTCCCACTCCATAGGCTCCTCATTGTTGGTGCAGCCAATCAGGCTATGGATGTCGGGAGTCTGGAAGAGAACAGGAGAGCTTGTTGGGACGTTCGTGGTGGCAGCACTGGCTCTGTGCGCGGGGCCTCGTGTCCCCTGCATGCGCAGGGCAGGCGGTGCACAGAGCCAGGGCGCCAGGCTCAGGCAGCAGCCCCCGAGGCCTTGGCCGCTCCTGGCCCTGGCGCAGCTCTGCCCCAGCACCCAGGCCTGCCAGAGCTCCCTGGCACCTCTGCCACCAGCCCTGTGGCTGCTCCCGCAGAGCCAAGTGCCAGCCGTCCCCGCGCAGCCTCTGCCCTGTACGCACAATACCTGCACTGAGCTCTCCCACTCCATGTCCTCAACTGAGTTATCCATTTTATTAGTCTCCAGGAACTGCAAGAGAAAAGGAGTCATCGTCATTTGCATCCCTGAGAACAGGGGTCTCTGTCCCACAAGCCTCTTAGCATCTCCGTGTACGGGAGCAGTTGGGCACAGAGCAGGCAGTGCTGGGCCTGCCTGCAGCAGCCTCCTTGCCCGTGGCAGTCCCTTTGGCAGGTGGGGAGCCCAGTGCCAAGTGGAGGAGAGAAAAGGGCAATGTGAGAGGTGCGAGCACCAAGTGTCGCGCGGTGGCTTTGGGGCCTCCCCTGGGAGGCATCGCGCAGGCTGCCCTGCAGCCCCGCAGCTCCCCTGCATCTTGTGGGCACCACGGGTGGCCCCTGGTGCTGCGCGGCCCTGCTGCTCACCTGGCCTTGCTGCTGCGTGGCCAGCCCTGGGGCCACTGTGAGGCCAGCCCTGGGAAGCATCCGTGTTCCCGTGGCGATAACTGCCCCTCTGGGATGTTCCACTGCTGCGTGGGGAGAGGAGGGCAGCGGCAGGGGCCAGGGGGTCGCCGCGAGGAAGGGTCTGCGTGTGCTGGACTCCCCCTGGCACTGCTGAGCCTGGCTGCAGAGAGCAGTGCGTGGCCTTGGGCTTGCTGGGTGCCAAGGAGGTCTCCTCACGCAGCCCCATGGCGCTGCTGGTGGCTGCCTGCCCAGAGGTCGGGCTGCACTTGGGGCTCTGCTTCTACCCCCGCAAGCAGCCTTGAAGGCCTTGATCTTTCTTCCCTGCTCCCTTTCTGCCCTTACAACCCGATGGACTCGAGAAAGTTTTGTTTTCCATAGTCAAGACGTGTTCCTTGGTAGTGCAATGAGCGCCAAGGGCAGTTGTGCCCCGGGGCCAGGTGTGCATGTCCTCAGCAGAGCCCTTGTGAGTTGGTGGTGGCCTGGGAGCCCCAGGTGCTGCTGGGCTCCTTCTCTTGACCTGCCGCGCACCTTGCAGGCACCATGTGCTGTGGCTGAGAGCAGCCTTGGTGCGGCTCCTGCACTGCTGCCCCTGCCACGGCTTCCTAGGGCTGCAGAGGGCAGAGCAGGCACAAATGTGCCCTCAGCAGCAGCAGGGACCTGCAGGTGATGCAGCTCTGCCCAGCACTGGGCTACAATGCTCACTTGCTAACAGAGGTGTATTCCCAGGCTTTGGGTAAGGTGGGAAAGGCAAGGGCAGATGGAGAAGTGGATCTCCACGGTGCCATCAGGTGTTGCCCTTGCACAGAGGAAAACCCTCCAAAAGCAAGCAGTGCAATCCCTGCCACCAAAGTGCTGGAGCCCAGAGGAGCATCTTGCTGTTGGCTAACCTTGCTTGCTGCCATGCCACAGTGCCCCTGCGAGGCAGAGCGCAGCTGCTGGGAAGGGGCTGTCGCCAGAGGTGCGTGGAGGGCTCTGGCTGGCTCCCAAGCAGTCCCAGCGCTGGTGGCATGAGGAATTGTCGGCAGGCATTTGGCTGCTGCCCTGGGAATGCTGGAGGGGAAGTGTGAAGCAGAGCAGTGTTCCCTGCAGGGAGGCGCGAGCAGAGGGCTGGGCAGCGAGCTCAGCCCCGTGGCTGTGAGGGCCAGTGCTGGGAGCCCCCTTGCCTGCGCGCGTGACGCCTGCAGAGCCCAGGCGTGCGCAGTGCCCCCGTCGGCAGGAAAGGCACTGGGAAGCCCTTGCCCCACGCAGGCTGCTTGCAGAGAAGCTGCGGCTCCTCTGCCTCGCGCCTGGGTCACAAGGACCCTTGCAAGCAACATCTTCATCCTCTGTGCAGGTACTGTCCTCCCTCAGGTTGTCTGCTGTTATGCTCCGCTCAGGTTGTCTGAATTATTGAAATGCAACAGGAGTGCAGACGGCCGGGGCGTAACCCCAGTGAGACAGGGTGTCATGACTCCACCAATAATGAGGGTGTTGATGGTACGTCCCCCTAAAAGCACACCCATGGGGATTGAAGCTGAAACAGTGAAGAGATGCACATGGGGAATCCATATGATTGCCAAAAGTGTTACCCAATGTTGTGAAATCTGCACAAAGAATAATCCCAATAGTCAAAGGAAACCTCCTTCTCGGGAGGTGAAGAGAGGTTCTACACTTGGGGATTACAGGCGGGTTGATTTTTAATTGTCTTGGACATATGGAGTTAACATGACACATTTTGAGGATGCCCTGATGCCTTTCCATGTCCTGCCAATAATGCAAGGGAGGTGGTAAAAAAAAAGTTGTCCATTTAATTAATCATAGCTAGATTTGGGGTACCAGAAGAGTACCCCAAGGATTCCTCCTGATCAAGGGCCTCATTTTATGATAAGAATCTTTCAGATTAGAAGGGAATATTGTTCACATTAGTCCCCTGTAGGGAAACTCTATCAGGTACCTGAGTTCCTAGGAGAAATGCAGACTTGGAGTTGCCTTTAATTTCTTTCCGAAAGGCTTTGGCAAATCTTTGGCGCACATTTGCTCTCAATACTCCAGGATATCTTTATCAATCAGGAGATTTCATCTAGGTAAAAGCTTGGAATTCAGAACCACTGTAGGAGAAGTGGAAAGGATCTTTTCAAATATTTTTAAAGTGCACACTGCTGTAAAGGTAGAGGATATTGAACCGCAGGTTCATTACACAAGGACAAAAGCCACACCCGGGTATTAGTGCAAGCCTACTAGGGAGCCCTTGCGTATGATATTGAGCAGAACTAGAAACTCGAGACCTGGGAAGGCTAGGTGCCAAAAGAGGAACCGCTCCATTGCTAGGCTTAAATACTCTGAGAGCATCATGGGGAGAGCAGGAAGGACAGAAGTGGGTCAAAGAGATTGTTGAATTTAAATCCAATGGCACAAGGGCAGTATGGAAGGATGTGAGCAGCAGAAATCATACAAGTATAATCATACTAAGCAGAGGCTTTAAGGGAGTCTGAAATGGTTTTGAGATATGTTGGATGGAGGGATCAAAGCTGGAATAGTGTTTCCATGCAGGGTGGGCAAATCCTTCCTTTAATTCAGATGAAAGACCAGACAATAAGTTTTGCTACCCTCTGGGAATAACCTTTAGAGGAATAAAAGGACCATGGTTTGTAGCCCAGCATGGATTTCCGGAGGAATGTTGTATCTCTGTCAAGGTGAAGAGGGCAAGAATTGAAGCTACCTGAATTAAATACTTCTATTGGACTCAGGCTGACACAAGAGATCCCTGGCGTTATGCTCACCATGCATATTGCTCTTTTGGTTAGAAGGAAAGCCATTCTCTACTACTGCAGGGAAATCCTTGGAGGGCTTCCTCTCCAGGGTGTGATAAATTCATCTTTTCAGTGCCTGGAAAGAGCATGTGGGTCCTCAGAGATGGACAATGGCCCACACAGCTCTCAGAGAGAGAGCCTCTTAAGACAGACTGGGGATGATGCTGCAAAATCGCCTCATCCTAGATCTTTTCCTACCTCAGGAGTATGGAGTCTGTGGGTATCTGAAATTAAATGTGGATCACTGTTGTATTTACATTCCTAATGTCACATAAAGCAGATTCAAAACGTGGCATCACAGGCCCAAGATCTTCAAAAAGTTATGAGAACATCTTGGTTAAATACACTTTTAAGGGAAATGGGATAAATTCCCCTCAGTGGATGGTTGTCATCTTTGCTTGAGACCATTCTAACTTTAATTATTTTTATAATCAAAGCTTGTGTAATGCTTCAAGTGTGGTCCATCTATCATGGTATGCTCTTCTCCATGGTGCTGCAGTAGGAAGCCAAAGTATTACCGGCATTACCCAGTCTAAGTGAGACTCCCCAGGAGATCCTCCTATGGAAATGTCAAGGGGGAAAATGTTCTGAGAAGGCCCAGACAAGAATGCACCTAAGGGCTTAGTGCTTACTGCTGTTGCTAGTACTTCATGAGAATGTACAGACAAAAGAGTAAACAGTGGTTGAAGACAAAGATAAGGAGCACTGTATCTTCAAGAAACCGTCTGAAACTGGGCAATGAGAGCAGAATTCATAGAAAGGACCCAGAAAGATGACCAACAGGGCTCCCAAAAGACCACCTGGGAGAACTGAACGGACAGAGCCCCAATGCACATGACAGTGGGGCATGTTATCATTAGTTCCAGGGAAGAGGTTGATTATGTATGACCATTGCATGAAATTCAATGTATATGTAGATGATAGAGAAATATAATTTGTGGTTAACGGAACTTACAGTGTGCATGCTAGGAGGAGAGATTCCCCCGTGCACCAAGCACGGCAAATATATGATGCCTGCTTTTTAATGCTACCTTGGTGTTAAGGTGTTCTTTATTCCAGCATTTTGGTAACAGTGCCAAACAGAGCTGAATGACTAAATGAAATCAGCACAGTAGCTTATGATTATCTTTTCAGTCAGAACATAACTATTTACTCCACATTCAGCAGAAAACCTAGGAGCAATCGATGTAATTACCTGGCAAACTTAGAAGGTTCTGCAATGAAAGTCACAATGATGAGTACAAGTGACCTGCTAAATAGAATGAGACTGATGTATTTACACAAAAGTGCAAATATGATAGGCAAGAGAAGCTCTCAAACAGGAGCACTGCTTGTACCTGGTAAATGCTAGCACATTTCTTCCTGAATGTGCAGAGCTCTCTCATCTTTGCAAGGAATTATCTTAGTGCAGGGTCCCTGGTTAAGGGGAGGTGAGGGATTCTCACGGTCCAGCCCCAGGAATTGGTCACGTGTCATTCCCGATCCCTCTTCAGCTTTTCAGTGCTAGGCCCTGTCATTCATATTGTTAGAAGGAAGAAGACATAACTATGATATGGTCATCCTCATGAGGCGATCCTTCCAGAGTCTTCAGGCAAGTTGCGTAAGATTCTTCTCTCCTTGCACTGCGAGTGAGTCAAGTTGTGTAGTGGGTGCCCCTGCAAGACTTTCCACTTCCCTATTTGAGCAGTCCTTGAAAAATATATGTGATTTTCAACCCATGTCCTTGCCGCATCACCGCCTATTTGTGGCTTTTTCCGATGTTAACACTTTACTCACCCCTTCCATATGTATTGGTGGAGGGAGGAGGTTGAATAGGGCAGGGGGATTAGCCTGGGCCTGGGTAAAAAGGTAGCCGTTGCCATTTGCATATAATGTGTGGGTTTTGGGGACAGCTTTTTAGTAGGGTAATGCTGCTAGGTGAAATGTGTGAGTAGCTGGGAAGGGATGCAAGGAAGCAGGGGCAGTATATGGGGCTTTCCTAACCATGCGGCAGCTGGTGATTTTTGCTGTGAGGCCTGTATTTTGTGGAGGGGAAAGAGCAGGGTGACCATGCTAGCAGCAAGGTGTGAGAAGTGTAGTGTAATGGTTGGGAGGGAAGGAAGCAGAGCAAGCAGGTGTTGTGAGGCTGCTATCATCATAGAGAATGAAACTTTTGTTCTGAAGCCATGCTGCATGGGACACAATTAAGCAGAATGACACTCTAAGTAGCAAGCGCTAAGCAGACATGCTATAAGAGTCAAAACGAAGAAAGAGAGGAGAATGAAAGAAAGGACAGATAAGGGCCTGGGCTGCCTTGGGAAATATGAGGCGATCATGGTGTGTGAGATGAAAGGCTTCTGATGCCTGTTCCTGGGGAAGATACCCGAGTAATGTATCACTCCTGATGTAAATGTAGGATTAGCAATATGCTAGACTCTCTCCATGTGTCTCCAAGCAGGTGCCCAGCAGCTATCCCCGTCCCTAGCAAGCAATCTCCAATACTCCAGATGGGCCGTGTGTGGGTGAGGTCCTCCCCTCAGGTACCCAGCCTGTCATCCCAGCTTCCCATCCCACCCTGGATGGGCACTTGACTACAGGAGCTTCCTCTGCGCCCATCTCTCTGGCCTGTCCAGGGCTCTCAGGAGGGCAGCCCAGAGCTCTGCTGTAGCAGCCATTCCTCCCACTTGTGCATCACCAGCCAACATGTGGAGGGAGCTCTCTGTGTCTTCATCCCTGTCAGTGCTGAGCAGGATGAACAAGAGTGCAGCCAGTCCCAAGCCCTGGGCACGGCGCTATCCTCAGGCTGCTCAAAAGCCTCTGAGCTCTGCCCAGTTCAGCCCCTTCTCAATGCACCTCACTGCCTCATCTAGCCCACACTGCCTGCGCTTATCGAGGAGACTGTGATGGGAGACAGTATCAAATGGCTTGCTGAAGACGAGGGAGACAATATCCAGTGTCCTCCCCTCATCTCCCCAACCACGCATTGCACCTCCCCATCGCACCATGACATCTGCCAACAACCTCCTTGTCTTCTTCTCTGCTTCTCCCCTTTTGTCAGGAACCATACACTTATTCTCTACAGGAGCAAGACATTCCACAGCCTGGCATTGGAATGGGTACACATTGCTACAAAAGAAGCATTGTTCCTTTGCAGGCCTGGCCTTGGAGGCTCCCTTCCTTTCCAGAGAGCAATGCCTGCTCTCCTTAGGATGAGCTTGTCCTCTTCTGGCGCTACTTGAGTGCAGGCATTTAGAAGGGGAGCGCCTGAGTGTGGAGCAGAGCTGCGGTCCCTGCTGCCTGTGATAATGCTCTTTGGTTCAGTCATGTCCTACACTCCTTTTCTCTGCCACAATTTTCTCCCAGAGAACAACCCTTGGAGGAAATAAAAGAAGAAAAAAGGTAGGAAAAAAGAGAATAAAAACAAATAAAAAGAAAAAGAATTGGAATAAAAAAAGAGTAAAAAAGATAAAAATAAAGAAGAGGAAAAGAAAAAAGGAACGCTAAAGAAGAAAAAAAAGTAAATAAAAGAAAAAAGAAGCAGAGTAGAAAAAGAGAAAAAGAAGAAGAAGTGAAAAAGAATAAAAAAAGAAAAAGGGTGGAAAATGGTCTGTGGCATCCCAAGGGCCATGTGTGAAGGGAAATCCTAGAGGGAAACTTTGCTGGCCCCCACTTGCCCCTAGGGGCTGAAATCTTAGGGCTACACACACACATCTGCAATGGGGATGATTTCTGTGCCTGACCTCACTTTGAAACACCACACAACACAAAAAAGAATGATACAGGAATATATATTTAAACAACAACAAAGAAACAATATTACAACATTATTAAAACAAAATTACAACAATATAATCAACAATAATGACAATAAAACCAACAACAATATTAACAACAATAAATCCTAATATAAAAGTGTATAATGTAAAATCCAAAGAAGAAGTTACTGCTGGCGTCCATGAGCCCAGCTCTTCCTGGCAGCAGCCAGGATGAAGGGGAGGTTGGCCTGCAAGGGAAAAGGAGGCGTGAGCAGGGCCGAGGAGCGGCTCGGGGGCTCCCGTGGAGCAGAGGCTCTTTGGCGGCTGCGCGGGCTCTTTGGCAGCAGCGCTGCCGTCATCGGTGCCCTGGCAGAGGCTTGGCGTGGCCAGCGCAGCCCAGAGGCCGGCAGAGGGGCTGAGGCAGCAGGTGCCCAGGCCTTGGGCGCTCCTGCGCCCTGTGCAGCTCTGCCCCGGCGCCGCGGCCCGCCAGAGCGCCCGCACACCTGGGCCAGGCTCCCGCGCGGCTGCTCCCCAAAGGCAGCGCGGAGCAGCGCCAAGGGGCCGGGCACAGCCCCAGCTCTGCCCGTGCAGCCGGCAGCAGGGGCCATACCTGGGGGCTGCAGCCGGAGCTCTCCCAGTCCATGGGCTCCTCCGTGCTGCAGCCGACCAGGTTGAGGCTCCCCCAAATCTGGAAGAGAGCAGGAGACCTTAGTGGGGATGGTGCGTGGGGAAGAGAAAGGACAAGTGCGTCCAGGGGCTGTGGGGGCTGTACCTGGCTGCTGCCATAACTGAGCCACTCCATAGGCTCAGGATCATTTCCTGTAGTCCCATCAATGCGTGGAACCTGCAAGATTGAAGCAGGTGTTTGCAGGGGAGGTTCCACAGGCAGGAAGTCCTAGTCCCAAGGTCCCTCCTCCAGCCATGGGAAGCAGGAAATAGGGAAGGGGCCAGATTCAGCCCCAGGTCTACCCATTCAACCCGCAGCGGGGACAATACCAGCAGGCCGCAGAAGGAGCTCTCCCACTCCATAGGCTCCTCATTGTTGGTGCAGCCAACCTGGCTATGGATGCCGGTAGCCTGGAAGAGAGCAGGAAGCTTGTGGGGACGGTCATGGTGGCAGCGCTGGCTCTGTGCGCGGGGCCTCGTGTCCCCTGCGTGCGCGGGGCAGGCGGTGCACAGAGCCAGGGCGCCAGGCTCAGGCAGCAGCCCCCGAGGCCTTGGCCACTCCTGGCCCTGGCACAGCTCTGCCCCAGCACCCAGGCCTGCCAGAGCTCCCTGCCACCTCTGCCACCAGCCCTGCGGCTGCTCTCGCAGAGCCAAGCGCCAGACGTCCCCACGCAGCCTCTGCCTGCGCGCACAGTACCTGCCCCAAGCTCTCCCACTCCATGTCCTCAACTCCACAGTTGTCCATTTTTTTTCACTCTCGAGCAACTGCAAGAGAAAAGGAGTCAATGGTATTTGCATCCTTGAGAGCAGGGATCTCTGTCCCAGGAGCCTCTTGGCATCTCTGTGCATGGGAACGGTGGGGCACAGAGCAGGCAGTGCTGGGCCTGCCCGCAGCAGCCTCCTTGCCCCTGGAAGCCCCTTTGGCAGGCAGGGAGCCCAGTGCCAAGTGCAGGAGAGAAAAGGGCAATGTGAGAGGTGTGAGCGCCAAGTGTCGCGCGGTGGCTTTGGGGCCTCCCCTGGGAGGCATCGCGCAGGCTGCCCTGCAGCCCCGCAGCTCCCCTGCATCTCATGGGCACCACGGGTGGCCCCTGGTGCTGCGCGGCCCTGCTGCTCACCTGGCCTTGCTGCTGCGTGGCCAGCCCTGGGGCCACTGTGAGGCGCAGCCCTGGGAAGCATCCGTGTTCCCATGGCGATAACTGCCCCTCTGGGATGTTCCACTGCTCCGTGGGGGGAGGAGGGCAGCGGCAGGGGCCAGGGGGGCCGCCGTGAGGAAGGGTCTGCGTGTGCTGGACTCCCCCTGGCACTGCTGAGCCTGGCGGCAGAGAGCAGTGCGTGGCCTTGGGCTTGCTGGGTGCCAAGGAGGGCTCCTCACGCAGCCCCATGGCGCTGCTGGCGGCTGCCTGCCCAGAGGCCGGGCTCCCCTTGGGGCTCTGCTTCCACCCCTGCAAGCAGCCTTGAATGCCTTGCTCTTTCTTCCCTGCTCCCCTGCTGCCCTTACAGCCTGATGGATTCGAGAAAGTTTTGTTTTCCGTGGTCGAGACGTGTTCCTTGATAGCGCAATGAGTGCCAAGGGCAGTTGTGCCCTAGGGCCAGGTGTGCATGTCCTCAGCAGAGCCCTTGTGAGTTGGTGGTGGCCTGGGACCTCTTTTTGCAGCTTCATCCACTTTCTGATTTCCTCTGGTTACATTGCTCCTTTCCTTCCAAATGGCCACAAGTGCATGTATTACCCCAAAGGTATATTTCAAGTCACATAGATATTGGCCCACTTTCCTCCAGGTAACTCCAGAGTCTGTGTGAAAGCAAGCAAATCAGCTTTCTGAGGTGACGTATTTACAGTTCATGGTCCTTGGTTCCTTGTTCTTTGTTCACAACATGGAGCTTTTTGTAGATTTTCCATTAATTTGGTGCATTTGCGCCCTGTTGTGGGCCTTCCCCATTCAAAAGTGAGCAGCTTATGACTTTGTTCTTCCCATAGGATACAAAAGAAAGTGTCTTTTAAATCCAAAAGTGTAAGAGAGAGGCTTAACACAATTTTGATTTTAAGAGTATACAGCTTAGGTACAACAAGATATATGTCAAACACTCTTTGAATGATAGCACAGATCTCATCCTCTGATTGCCCTGCCTTTAATTCCACTATTCCTGGTGAAAATACCACTGGTCACAGGCCTGCAACTAGATTCAGCACCATTGATAACAACTCTTGAAGCTTGGCCATCCAGCCAGTTCTTGATCCACATGCTCTGCACTTAACCACACCAAACTGCCTGAGCTGCCCAGCATCCCTAGAAGGATGTTACAGGAGATGATGGGAATGAGAAGCTTGTTTCATGGGCCAGCTTTTACAAACAAGTATTCCTGGCTGTTTTTAAGAATTTCAGTTCATCACTGCAGTCAATAGCAGCTTCTCCAGCACTGTGAATGTCACCTTCTCTGTATATCCTCGACTGTGCCTAAGGCAAAACGAGGAAGCAGGCAAGACTCTTCCTCTCCATGGCTCAGCATGATTCCAGGCAGCTCGTCTCTCCTGCACCTCCAAACACCGCTTTCCAGAGAGGGGCCGAGTGGAGACCCACATGTGTAAAGCTGCTGACGGACAAGCCAGAGCAAGGCGGGTGCTGAGCGAGGGCAGTGCCTGATCAGAGAATAAACACGTTGCTCACAAGGCCCCTTGCACCCATGTCAGGAGGCAGACGAGCCGCAGCTTCTCTGCAAGCAGCCTGCGTGGGGCAAGGGCTTCCCAGCGCCTTCCCTGCCGCCGGGGGCACTGCGCACGCCTGGGCTCTGCAGGCGTCATGCGCGCAGGCAAGGGGGCTCCCAGCACTGGCCCTCACAGCCACGGGGCTGAGCTCACTGCCCAGCCCTCTGCTCGTGTCTCCCTGCAGGGAACACTGCTCTGCTTCACACTTCCCCTCCAGCATTCCCAGGGCAGCAGACAAATGCCTGCCGACAATTCCCCGTGCCACCAGCCCTCGGCTTTCATGTCCTACCCTGAAAGTCGGGAATTCTTTCCCTTAGCAAGTGAGCATTGTAGCCCAGTGCTGGGCAGAGCTGCATCACCTGCAGGTCTCTGCTGCTGCTGAGGGCACATTTGTGCCTGCTCTGCCCTCTGCAGCCCTAGGAAGCCGTGGCAGGGGCAGCAGTGCAGGAGTCGCACCAAGGCTGCTCTCAGCCACAGCACATGGCGCCTGCAAGGTGCGTGGCAGGACAAGAGAAGGAGCCCAGCAGCACCAGGGGCTCCCAGGCCTCCACCAACTCACAAGGGCTCTGCTGAGGACATGCACACCTGACCCCAGGGCACAACTGCCCTTGGCGCTCATTGCACTACCAAGGAACACGTCTCCACTATGGAAAACAAAACTTTCTCGAGTCCATCAGTCTGTAAGGGCAGCAGGGGAGCAGGGAAGAAAGATCAAGGTGTTCAAGGCTCCTTGCGGGGGTGGAAGCAGAGCCCCAAGTGCAGCCCGGCCTCTGGGCAGGCAGCCGCCAGCAGCACCATGGGGCTGCGTGAGGAGCCCTCCTTGGCACCCAGCAAGCCCAAGGCCACGCACTGCTCTCTGCTGCCAGGCTCAGCAGTGCCAGGGGGAGTCCAGCACACGCAGACCCTTCCTCACGGCGGCCCCCCTGGCCCTGCCGCTGCCCTCCTCCCCCCACGGAGCAGTGGAACATCCCAGAGGGGCAGTTATCACCACGGGAACACGGATGCTTCCCAGGGCTGCGCCTCACAGTGGCCCCAGTGCTGGCCACGCAGCAGCAAGGCCAGGTGAGCAGCAGGGCCGCGCAGCACCAGGGGCCACCCGTGGTGCCCACAAGATGCAGGGGAGCTGCGGGGCTGCAGGGCAGCCTGCGCGATGCCTCCCAGGGGAGGCCCCAAAGCCATCGTGCGCCACTTGGTGCTGATGGCTGCAAATGTAAAGAATTCCATTCCGTTGGAGACTCAGGAGAGTGAAAAAAAATGGAAAAAGGTGAAGTCGAAGCCATGGATTGGGAGAGTTTGGTACAGGTACTGTGCGTACAGGCAGAGGCTGCGCGGGGACGGCTGGCGCTTGGCTCTGCGAGAGCAGCCGCAGGGCTGGTGGCAGAGGTGGCAGGGAGCTCTGGCAGGCCTGGGTGCTGGGGCAGAGCTGTGCCAGGGCCAGGAGCGGCCAAGGCCTCGGGGGCTGCTGCCTGAGCCTGGCGCCCTGGCTCTGTGCACCGCCTGCCCCGCGCACGCAGGGGACACGAGGCCCCACGCACAGAGCCAGCGCTGCCACCATTACGTCCCCACAAGGTCTGCTGCTCTCTTCCAGACTCCAGGCATCCTCACCCTTGTCGGCTGCAACGATGAGGAGCCCATGGATTGGGAGAACTCAAGCTGCAGCCTCCAGGTATTGCCCCTGCTGCCAGTTCAACAGGGAGAACTCGGGCTCAGCCTGACCCCTTCCCGCTTTCCTGCTTCCCCCTGCAAGAGAAACCATGGGGCCAGAGCCACCCAGCTGTGTGACCTGCCCCGCAAACGCCTCCTTCCTTCTCGCAGGCTCCACATATGGATGGGGGGCTGGCACAGAATGGGTCGGAGCCGATGGAGTGGCTCAGTTCTGGCAGCAGCCAGGTACAGCCCTTGCAGCCCCTGGACACACTTGTCCTTCCTCTTCCCCACGCACCGTCCCCACCAAGGTCTCCTGCTCTCTTCCAGACGGTGGGGAGCAGCGGCCTGGTCGGCTGCAGCCAGGAGGAGCCCATGGAGTGGGAGAGCTCTGGCTGCAGCCCCCAGGTATGGCCCCTGCTGCCGGCTGCACGGGCAGAGCTGGGGCTGTGCCCGGCCCCTTGGCGCTGCTCCGCGCTGCCTTTGGGGAGCAGCCGCGCGGGAGCCTGGCCCAGGTGTGCGGGCGCTCTGGCGGGCCGCGGCGCCGGGGCAGAGCTGCACAGGGCGCAGGAGCGCCCAAGGCCTGGGCACCTGCTGCCTCAGCCCCTCTGCCGGCCTCTGGGCTGCGCTGGCCACGCCAAGCCTCTGCCAGGGCACCAATGACGGCAGCGCTGCTGCCAAAGAGCCCGCGCAGCCGCCAGAGAGCCTCTGCTCCACGGGAGCCCCCGAGCCGCTCCTCGGCCCTGCTCACGCCTCCTTTTCCCTTGCAGGACAAGCTCCCCGTCACCCTGGCTGCTGCCAGCAAGCACTGGGCCCAGAGATACCAGCAATAACTTCTTATTTGGCTTTCTTTTATAGAGTTTTATATTAGCATTTATTGTTGTTAATATTGTTGGTTTCATTTTTGTTATTATTCATTATATTCTTGTAATTTTTCTTGTTATTATTATATTGCTTTTTTGTTGTTGTTGTTTAAATATATATTCCTGTATCATTTTTTAAGTGTTGTGTGGTGTTTCCAAGTGAGGCCAGGCACAAAAATCATCCCCATTGCAGATGTGTGTGTGTAGCCCTAAGATTTCACACCCTAGTGGCAAGTGGGGCCAGGAAAATTTCCCTCTAGGATTTCCCTTAACATGTGCCCCTTGGGATGCCGCAGCCTGTTTTCAACACTTTTTCTTTGTTTATTATTTTTCACCACCTCTCTTTCTGTTTTCCTACTCTTCTTCTTTTTTCTTGTTTTTTTACCTTCTCACCTTTGAAAGTTGTATCCCAAATAGCTCATTCCCATCTTTTGGGCTGCGCTGTTTTGCAACCTGCTTGCCACGATTCAGTCCTAGAGCAGGAGCATGCAGAGTTTGGTTGCACTGATCAACTTCTGACTCCACTAGCTCATTCACCATGGTGCTTTCTACTAAACTGTGTTGCGGATGTATTTCTGAGTCTAATCGGTGCTGCTGGTTCTTTAGGATTTCAAGAGCATTAATGGACAACAGTTTTAGCACATAATTCTAATTCCAAATGAATTTTCTTCGAACAGTTAAAAGAAGCGTTTCCGTGGGAGGGGGAGCCTGGGAGAGCGCTGGCTGCAGCTGCCCCGTGCGCGTGCAGGGTGCAGCGCACTGCTGCAATAGCTCCGTGAGGGGGAGAATTGGGAGAAATCAGAGGGTGATTTAGGTTTGAGAATCTAGGTTTGATTAAGCAGCTTCTCTGACTTCTATGCACAAAAACACCAGAGAGGCTGCTGAGAGCATTGCAGCCACCTTGCAACAGTTCATAAGATCTCATTTGGAGTGTTGCTTTGACTGCAAGTTTTCAAAATCTTGAGGCTTCTCATGGATACTATTTGTAAGCTACAGCTGCAGGGACGCTAGGCACCTACCTCAAGCCATGTCACAGAAGGAGGATCATCTTTAGCCTCTGAACATCACACTGCAGAAACAAAAGAACTATTGCTTTACAATCCTCCCAGAATCCTGCTGCTATATCCCAGGACAGGAGCACGGTTGCATGGGAGAACATTGAAAATGCAATGGTCCAAGTTCAGCAGATGGATTCAGAATTAAAAGTATGTGCTGAGACCTTTGTCAGTTTAGGCCCGGGAGACCCTGAAAAAGGCCTTGGAACAAGGTCATGTCAAGACAAGAGCCCTACAAAACAGATCAGAAGAAAGCATGGCAGAAAGGGGACAAGTGAAGCAGCCAGGAGAGCAGCATGATCGGCCTCTGGATGCAGAAGCTTCAGGATTGAACTTTGCAAGGCAGATGGCAAGAGAGAGAAGCCCAGAGCAACGTGAGTACTGACCAAGGGCATGTACCTAAACAGAGGGAAGACACTGTGCTTGTCTGTACAGGGAAGACTGCTCTGCTTCACACTTGGCCTCCAGCATTCCCAGGGCAGCAGCCAAATGCCTGCCGCCAATTCCCCGTGCCACCAGCCCTGCGGCTGCTTGGGAGCCACCCAGAGCCCTCCGCGCACCTCTGGCACCAGCCCCTTCCCAGCAGCTGCGCTCTGCCTCGCAGGGGCACTGCGGCATGCCAGCAAGCAAGGTTAGCCAACTGCAAGATGCTCCTCTGGGCTCCAGCACTTTGGTGGCAGGGCTTGCGCTGCTTGTTTTTGTAGGGTTTTCCTCTGCATGAGGGCAACAACCGACAGCACCGGGGAGATCTGCTGCTTCATCTGCCCTTGGCTTTCCTGTCCTTATCCAAAGGCAGGGAATTCGCCCCTGTTAGCAAGTGAGCATTGTAGCCCAGTGCTGGGCAGACATGCAGTAGCTGCAGGTCCCTGCTTCTGCTGAGGGCACATTTGTGCCTGCTCTGCCCTCTGCAGCACTAGGAAGCCGTGGCAGGGGCAGCAGTGCAGGAACTGCACCAAGGCTGCTCTCAGCCACAGCACATGGCGCCTGCAAGGTGCGCGGCAGGACAAGAGAAGGAGCCCAGCAGCACCAGGGGCTCCCAGGACACCACCAACTCACAAGGGCTCTGCTGAGGACACGCACACCTGGCTCCGCGGCACAACTGCCCTTCGCACTCATTACGCTACCAAGGAACACGTCTTGACCATGGAAAACAAAACTTTCTTGAGTCCATCGGGCTGTAAGGGCAGGAGGGGAGCAGGGAAGAAAGAGCAAGGCATTCAAGGCTGCTTGCAGGGGTGGAAGCAGAACCCCAAGTGCAGCCCGGCCTCTGGGCCCGCAGCCGCCAGCAGCGCCATGGGGCTGCGTGAGGAGCCCTCCTTGGCAGCCAGTAAGCCCAAGGCCACGCACTGCTCTCTGCCGCCAGGCTCAGCAGTGCCAGGGGGAGTCCAGCACATGCAGACCCTTCCTCACGGTGGCCCCCCTGGCCCTGCCGCTGCCCTCCTCCCCCCACGCAGCAGTGGAACATCCCAGAGGGGCAGTTATCGCCACGGGAACACGGATGCTTCCCAGGGCTGCGCCTCACAGTGGCCCCAGTGCTGGCCACGCAGCAGCAAGGCCAGGTGAGCAGCAGGGCCGCGCAGCACCAGGGGCCACCCGTGGTGCCCATGAGATGCAGGGGAGCTGCGGGGCTGCAGGGCAGCCTGTGCGATGCCTCCCAGGGGAGGCCACAAAGCCACCGCGCGACACTTGGTGCTCATGGCTGCAAATGTAAACAATTCCATTCCGTTGCAGAGTCAAGAGAGTGAAAAAAAATGGCTAACCCTGAAGTTGAGGAAATGGAGTGGGAGAGCTCGGTACAGGTACTGTGCGCACAGGCAGAGGCTGCGCGGGGACGGCTGGCGCTTGGCTCTGCGAGAGCAGCCGCAGGGCTGGTGGCAGAGGTGCCAGGGAGCTCTGGCAGGCCTGGGTGCTGGGGCAGAGCTGTGCCAGGACCAGGAGCGGCCAAGGCCTCGGGGGCTGCTGCCTGAGCCTGGCGCCCTGGCTCTGTGCACCGCCTGCCCCGCGCACGCAGGGGACACGAGGCCCCGCGCACAGAGCCAGCGCTGCCACCATGACCGTCCCCACAAGCTCTCCTGCTCTCTTCCAGAATTGGGGCACCCTCAATCATGTCGCCTGCAATGACGAGGAGCCCATGGAATGGGAGAGTTCAACCTGCACCCTCCAGGTATTGCCCATGCTGCCAGCTGTGCAGGGAAAACTGGGGCTCAACCTGGCCCCTTTCCACTTTCCTGCTTCCCGCTGCAAGAGGAACTGTGGGGCCAGAGCCCCCCACCTCTGTGATCTGTCCTGCAAATGCTTCCTTCTCTCTTACAGGCTCCACATATGGATGGGGCGCTGTCAGGGAACGAGTCGGAGCCAATGGAGTGGCTCAGTTATGGCAGCAGCCAGGTACAGTCATTGCAGCCACTGGACGCCCTATCCTTCCTCTTCCCCACGCACCATCCCCACCAAGGTCTCCTGCTCTCTTCCAGATGATGGGGAACAATGGCCTGGTTGGCTGCAGTGCAGACGAGTCCATGGAGTGGGAGAGCTCCGGCTGCAGCCCCCAGGTATGGCCCCTGCTGCCGGCTGCACGGGCAGAGCTGGGGCTGTGCCCGGCCCCTTGGCGCTGCTCCGCGCTGCCTTTGGGGAGCAGCCGCGCGGGAGCCTGGCCCAGGTGTGCGGGCGCTCTGGCGGGCTGCGGCGCCGGGGCAGAGCTGCACAGGGCGCAGGAGCGCCCAAGGCCTGGGCACCTGCTGCCTCAGCCCCTCTGCCGGCCTCTGGGCTGCGCTGGCCACGCCAAGCCTCTGCCAGGGCACCAATGACGGCAGCGCTGCTGCCAAAGAGCCCGCGCAGCCGCCAAAGAGCCTCTGCTCCACGGGAGCCCCCGAGATGCTCCTCGGCCCTGCTCACGCCTCCTTTTCCCTTGCAGGCCAAGCTCCCCTTCACCCTGGCTGCTGCTGGGAAGCGCTGGGCACGAGGACTCCGTCCCTAGACTATTGCATTTTTTTCTTTGTAGTGTCACAGTAGTTCTTAGATGTTGATATTGTTGATACTGTTTTTCATATTGTTGTTGTTACTGTTATTGTTGTTGTAGTTGTTATTGTTGTCGTTATTTTTGTTATTGTTATTCTTTTTTGTTGTTGTTTAAATATATATTCCTGTATCATTGTTCATATGTTGCGTATTTTTTCCAAGTGAGCTCAGGCACAAAAGGCATCCCCACCACAGGTCTGTGTGTGGAGCCCTGTGTGCACCAGGGGCAGGGGAGCAAAAAGTTCCTTCTGGGACTTCCTTTCACGTGTGGCGGTGGGGATGCCCAAAGGGGAATAAAACCCAGCCCCACCATGGGGCAGCTCTCAACTCTCCGGGTGCTGCACACAACATGTCCCCGCAGTGCCCAAGCCACAGGCAAAGGGAAGCTGTCACACCCCAGGGACACGGGGTCTGGAGATGCAGGGACAAACTCCCCAAGCCCCTGGGGGACACAGGGCCCCGCAGGGCTGGGACAGGCTCAGGGACCGTGTCACAGGGTCAGTGTCCCTGGAGGCGGCTGGTGCAGAAATGGGCTGCTGCCAGGAAGGGCCCCGTGCTGGGGACCACGGTGGAGGCTGCTCTGTCCCTCTGCTGTCTGCAGGGCCATCTGCCAGCTGCTCATGGTGACAATTTTGTGCCATGGGAGAAGAGGCCTTACAGCCTGACAAAACCCCACCGCTGCCCTTCCAACATCGCTGCTGCCCTGAGTACCCACGGAGCCCTCCCCGGTCACACAGTCACACAGTGCTTGACGTTGGAAGGGACCTCTCCACATCATCAGTCCAAGCCGCCCCTGCACAAGCAGGGAACCCTACAGCGTGTTGCACAGGATCACACTCAGGAGGGTTTGGAAGATGTCTAAAGAAGGAGCCTGCATAACCTCGCTGAACACCCGCTTCCAGTGCTCCGTCACCCTAACAGGCAAAAAGCTCTTCCTCATATGCACATTGAAAGTGTGTTGCAATTTGTACACATTGAAACTGTGTTGCAATTTGCACCCTCTAGCCCTTGGGCTGTTGCTGGGCTCCACCAAGAAGAGTTTGGCCCTGTCCTTTTTACATCCTCGCCTCAGCTCCTTGTACCTCTTGATAAGTTTCCCTGTCACTCTTGTCTTCCCCAGGATAAACAGGCCCAGCTTGCTTACTCTTTCCTCATAAGATAGATGCTCCAGTTCCTTCATCATGCCTGCCACCAATTCCCCGTGCCACCAGCCCTGCGGCTGCTTGGGAGCCACCCAGAGCCCTCCGCGCACCTCTGGCGTCAGCCCCTTCCCAGCAGCTGCGCTCTGCCTCGCAGGGGCACTGCGGCATGCCAGCAAGCAAGCTTGGCCAGCACCAAGATGCTCCTTTGAGCTGCAGCACTTTGGTGGCAGGGGTTGCACTGCTTGCTTTTGGAGGGTTTCCATCAATGGGAGGGCTACACCTGGCAGCACCTTGCCCAAAGGCACCTAGCGTGTCCTTTCCCAAAGGCTGGGAATTCACCTCTGTTAGGAAGTGACTCTTTTACCCCAGTGCTGGGCAGAGATGCAGCAGCTGCAGGTCCCTGCTGTGGCTGAGGGCACATTTGTGCCTGCTCTGCCCTCTGCAGCCCTAGGAAGCCGTGGCAGGGCAACCAGTGCAGATGCCGCACCAAGGCTGCTCTCAGCCACAGCACATGGCGCCTGCAAGGTGCGCGGCAGGACAAGAGAAGGAGCCCAGCAATGCACCTGGGGCTCCCAGGACACCACCAACTCGCAAGGGCTCTGCTGAGGACATGCACACCTGGCCCCGGGGCACAACTGCCCTTTGCGCTCATTGCGCTACCAAGGAACACGTCTCAGCCATGGAAAACAAAACTTTCTCTAGTTCGTGGGGCTGTAAGGGCAGGAGTGGAGCAGGGAAGAAAGAGCAAGGCGTTCAAGGCTGCTTGCAGGGGTGGAAGCAGAGCCCCAAGTGGAGCCCGGCCTCTGGGCAGGCAGCCGCCAGCAGCACCATGGGGCTTCGTGAGGAGACCTCCTTGGCACCCAGCAAGCCCAAGGCCACGCACTGCTCTCTGTCGCCAGGCTCAGCAGTGCCAGGGGGAGTCCAGCACACGCAGACCCTTCCTCATGGCAGCCCCCCTGGCCCCTGTTGCTGCCCTCCTCCCCCCACGCAGCAGTGGAACATCCCAGAGGGGCAGTTATCGCCACGGGAACACGGATGCTTCCCAGGGCTGCGCCTCACAGTGGCCCCAGTGCTGGCCACACAGCAGCAAGGCCAGGTGAGCAGCAGGGCCGCGCAGCACCAGGGGCCACCCGTGGTGCCCACAAGATGCAGGGGAGCTGCGGGGCTGCAGGGCAGCCTGCGCGATGCCTCCCAGGGGAGGCCACAAAGCCACCACGCGACACTTGGTGCTCATGGCTGCAAATGTAAACAATTCCATTCTGTTGCAGACTCAGGAAAGTTAAAAAATGGATACATGTGAAGTCGAAGAAATGGAATGGGAGAGCTCAGTGCAGGTACTGTGCGTGCAGGCAGAGGCTGCGCGGGGACGGCTGGCGCTTGGCTCTGCGAGAGCAGCCGCAGGGCTGGTGGCAGAGGTGGCAGGGAGCTCTGGCAGGCCTGGGTGCTGGGGCAGAGCTGTGCCAGGGCCAGGAGTGGCCAAGGCCTCGGGGGCTGCTGCCTGAGCCTGGCGCCCTGGCTCTGTGCACCACCTGACCCGCGCACGCAGGGGACACGAGGCCCCGTGCACAGAGCCAGCGCTGCCACCATGACCGTCCCCACAAGCTCTCCTGCTCTCTTCCAGAATTGGGGCACCCTCAATCATGTCGCCTGCAATGACGAGGAGCCCATGGAATGGGAGAGTTCAACCTGCACCCTCCAGGTATTGCCCATGCTGCCAGCTGTGCAGGGAAAACTGGGGCTCAACCTGGCCCCTTTCCACTTTCCTGCTTCCCGCTGCAAGAGGAACCGTGGGGCCAGAGCCCCCCACCTCTGTGATCTGTCCTGCAAATGCTTCCTTCTCTCTTACAGGCTCCACATATGGATGGGGCGCTGTCAGGGAACGAGTCGGAGCCAATGGAGTGGCTCAGTTATGGCAGCAGCCAGGTACAGTCATTGCAGCCACTGGACGCCCTATCCTTCCTCTTCCCCACGCACCATCCCCACCAAGGTCTCCTGCTCTCTTCCAGATGATGGGGAACAATGGCCTGGTTGGCTGCAGTGCAGACGAGTCCATGGACTGGGAGAGCTCTGTGTGCAGCCCCCAGGTATGGCCCCTGCTGCCGGCTGCACGGGCAGAGCTGGGGCTGTGCCCGGCCCCTTGGCGCTGCTCCGCACTGCCTTTGGGGAGCAGCCGCGCGGGAGCCTGGCCCAGGTGTGCGGGCGCTCTGGCGGGCTGCGGCGCCGGGGCAGAGCTGCACAGGGCGCAGGAGCGCCCAAGGCCTGGGCACCTGCTGCCTCAGCCCCTCTGCCGGCGTCTGGGCTGCGCTGGCCACGCCAAGCCTCTGCCAGGGCACCAATGACGGCAGCGCTGCTGCCAAAGAGCCCGCGCAGCCGCCAAAGAGCCTCTGCTCCACGGGAGCCCCCGAGATGCTCCTCGGCCCTGCTCACGCCTCCTTTTCCCTTGCAGGCCAAGCTCCCCTTCACCCTGGCTGCTGCTGGGAAGCGCTGGGCACGAGGACTCCGTCCCTAGACTATTGCATTTTTTTCTTTGTAGTGTCACAGTAGTTCTTAGATGTTGATATTGTTGATACTGTTTTTCATATTGTTGTTGTTACTGTTGTTGTTGTTGTAATTGTTATTGTTGTCGTTATTTTTGTTATTGTTATTCTTTGTTGTTGTTGTTTAAATATATATTCCTGTATCATTGTTCATATGTTGCGTATTTTTTCCAAGTGAGCTCAGGCACAAAAGGCATCCCCACCACAGGTCTGTGTGTGGAGCCCTGTGTGCACCAGGGGCAGGGGAGCAAAAAGTTCCTTCTGGGACTTCCTTTCACATGTGGCGGTGGGGATGCCCAAAGGGGAAAAAAACCCAGCCCCACCATGGGGCAGCTCTCAACTCTCCGGGTGCTGCACACAACATGTCCCCGCAGTGCCCAAGCCACAGGCAAAGGGAAGCTGTCACACCCCAGGGACACGGGGTCTGGAGATGCAGGGACAAACTCCCCAAGCCCCTGGGGGACACAGGGCCCCGCAGGGCTGGGACAGGCTCAGGGACCGTGTCACAGGGTCAGTGTCCCTGGAGGCGGCTGGTGCAGAAATGGGCTGCTGCCAGGAAGGGCCCCGTGCTGGGGACCACGGTGGAGGCTGCTCTGTCCCTCTGCTGTCTGCAGGGCCATCTGCCAGCTGCTCATGGTGACAATTTTGTGCCATGGGAGAAGAGGCCTTACAGCCTGACAAAACCCCACCGCTGCCCTTCCAACATCGCTGCTGCCCTGAGTGCCCACGGAGCCCTCCCCGGTCACACAGTCACACAGTGCTTGACGTTGGAAGGGACCTCTCCACATCATCAGTCCAAGCCGCCCCTGCACAAGCAGGGAACCCTACAGCGTGTTGCACAGGATCACACTCAGGAGGGTTTGGAAGATCTCTAAAGAAGGAGCCTGCATAACCTCGCTGAACACCCGCTTCCAGTGCTCCGTCACCCTAACAGGCAAAAAGCTCTTCCTCATATGCACATTGAAAGTGTCTTGCAATTTGTACACATTGAAACTGTGTTGCAATTTGCACCCTCTAGCCCTTGGGCTGTTGCTGGGCTCCACCAAGAAGAGCTTGGCCCTGTCCTTTTTACATCCTCGCCTCAGCTCCTTGTACCTCTTGATAAGTTTCCCTGTCACTCTTGTCTTCCCCAGGATAAACAGGCCCAGCTTGCTTACTCTTTCCTCATAACATAGATGCTCCAGTTCCTTCATCATGCCTGCCACCAATTCCCCGTGCCACCAGCCCTGCGGCTGCTTGGGAGCCACCCAGAGCCCTGCGCGCACCTCTGGCGTCAGCCCCTTCCCAGCAGCTGCGCTCTGCCTCGCAGGGGCACTGCGGCATGCCAGCAAGCAAGCTTGGCCAGCACCAAGATGCTCCTTTGGGCTGCAGCACTTTGGTGGCAGGGGTTGCACTGCTTGCTTTTGGAGGGTTTCCATCAATGGGAGGGCTACACCTGGCAGCACCTTGCCCAAAGGCACCTAGCGTGTCCTTTCCCAAAGGCTGGGAATTCACCTCTGTTAGGAAGTGACTCTTTTACCCCAGTGCTGGGCAGAGATGCAGCAGCTGCAGGTCCCTGCTGTGGCTGAGGGCACATTTGTGCCTGCTCTGCCCTCTGCAGCCCTAGGAAGCCGTGGCAGGGCAACCAGTGCAGATGCCGCACCAAGGCTGCTCTCAGCCACAGCACATGGCGCCTGCAAGGTGCGGGGCAGGACAAGAGAAGGAGCCCAGCAGCGCACCTGGGGCTCCCAGGACACCACCAACTCGCAAGGGCTCTGCTGAGGACATGCACACCTGGCCCCGGGACACAACGCCCTTTGCGCTCATTGCGCTACCAAGGAACACGTCTCAACCATGGAAAACAAAACTTTCTCTAGTTCGTGGGGCTGTAAGGGCAGGAGTGGAGCAGGGAAGAAAGAGCAAGGCGTTCAAGGCTGCTTGCAGGGGTGGAAGCAGAGCCCCAAGTGGAGCCCGGCCTCTGGGCAGGCAGCCGCCAGCAGCACCATGGGGCTGCGTGAGGAGACCTCCTTGGCACCCAGCAAGCCCAAGGCCACGCACTGCTCTCTGTCGCCAGGCTCAGCAGTGCCAGGGGGAGTCCAGCACACGCAGACCCTTCCTCACGGCAGCCCCCCTGGCCCCTGCCGCTGCACTCCTCCCCCCACGCAGCAGTGGAACATCCCGGAGGGGCAGTTATCGCCACGGGAACACGGATGCTTCCCAGGGCTGCGCCTCACAGTGGCCCCAGTGCTGGCCACACAGCAGCAAGGCCAGGTGAGCAGCAGGGCCGCGCAGCACCAGGGGCCACCCGTGGTGCCCACAAGATGCAGGGGAGCTGCGGGGCTGCAGGGCAGCCTGCGCGATGCCTCCCAGGGGAGGCCACAAAGCCACCGCGCGACACTTGGTGCTCATGGCTGCAAATGTAAACAATTCCATTCTGTTGCAGACTCAGGACATTGAAAAAAAATGAATAAATGTGAAGTCGAAGAAATGGAATGGGAGAGCTCAGTGCAGGTACTGTGCGTGCAGGCAGAGGCTGCGCGGGGACGGCTGGCGCTTGGCTCTGCGAGAGCAGCCGCAGGGCTGGTGGCAGAGGTGGCAGGGAGCTCTGGCAGGCCTGGGTGCTGGGGCAGAGCTGTGCCAGGGCCAGGAGTGGCCTAGGCCTCGGGGGCTGCTGCCTGAGCCTGGCGCCCTGGCTCTGCGCACCGCCTGACCCGTGCACGCAGGGGACACGAGGCCCCGCGCACAGAGCCAGCGCTGCCACCATGACCGTCCCCACAAGCTCTCCTGCTCTCTTCCAGAATTGGGGCACCCTCAATCATGTCGCCTGCAATGACGAGGAGCCCATGGAATGGGAGAGTTCAACCTGCACCCTCCAGGTATTGCCCATGCTGCCAGCTGTGCAGGGAAAACTGGGGCTCAACCTGGCCCCTTTCCACTTTCCTGCTTCCCGCTGTAAGAGGAACCGTGGGGCCAGAGCCCCCCACCTCTGTGATCTGTCCTGCAAATGCTTCCTTCTCTCTTACAGGCTCCACATATGGATGGGGCGCTGTCAGGGAACGAGTCGGAGCCAATGGAGTGGCTCAGTTATGGCAGCAGCCAGGTACAGTCATTGCAGCCACTGGACGCCCTATCCTTCCTCTTCCCCACGCACCATCCACACCAAGGTCTCCTGCTCTCTTCCAGATGATGGGGAACAATGGCCTGGTTGGCTGCAGTGCAGACGAGTCCATGGACTGGGAGAGCTCTGTGTGCAGCCCCCAGGTATGGTCCCTGCTGCCGGCTGCACGGGCAGAGCTGGGGCTGTGCCCGGCCCCTTGGCGCTGCTCCGCGCTGCCTTTGGGGAGCAGCCGCGCGGGAGCCTGGCCCAGGTGTGCGGGCGCTCTGGCGGGCTGCGGCGCCGGGGCAGAGCTGCACAGGGCGCAGGAGCGCCCAAGGCCTGGGCACCTGCTGCCTCAGCCCCTCTGCCGGCCTCTGGGCTGCGCTGGCCACGCCAAGCCTCTGCCAGGGCACCAATGACGGCAGCGCTGCTGCCAAAGAGCCCGCGCAGCCGCCAAAGAGCCTCTGCTCCACGGGAGCCCCCGAGATGCTCCTCGGCCCTGCTCACGCCTCCTTTTCCCTTGCAGGCCAAGCTCCCCTTCACCCTGGCTGCTGCCGGCAAGTTCTCGGCACAGAGACACCAGCACTAACTTCTTCTTTGTATTTTTCTCTATACACTTTGATATTAGCATTTATTGTTGTTAATATTTTTGTTGGTTTTATTGTTGTTATGGTTTACTATATTGTTGTTATTTTTCTTGTTATTGTTTATTATATTGTTATTTTTGTTGTTGTTTAAATATATATTCCTGTATCATTGCTTAAGCATTGCGTCTTGTTTCCAAGTGAGCACAGGCACAAAAATCACCCCCACTGCAGTTTTGTGTGTATGTATCCCAAAGATTGGAGACCCTAGGGACAAGAGAGGGCCAGCAAAACATCCATCTATGACTTCTCTTCACACATGGCCCAGGGATTACCACATTCCCTTTCCCATCTTCGTCTTTTACTTCCTGTTTTTCTTTTTTCTCGTCTTTATGCTTTTATTTTCCTTCTCCTTTTTTATTCCTTTTTGTTCTTCTTTCTCTTCTTTGTTGTTTCTTTCTGCTTCTTCTTTTTTTCCTCTTCTGTTTCATTTCTTTCTCTTTTTTCTTTTTTCTCTTTCTTTTTCTTTCATTCTTTTCCTTTCTCTTTTTCTTTTCCTGTGTCTGTTTCTGTTTGTGCTTCATTGTTATCTGTTTCTCTTTCTCTTTTCCTTTTTCCTGTTTTTTTTTTCTTATTTACCCCTTCCTTTCCTTATTTTTCCTTTCACTGTTTAGTTTCTTTTTTTCCCTTGCCTTGCCTTTTCCTTTTCCTTTCATTTATTTGTATTCTTTTTTTCTCCTTCTTTATTTTTCCTTTATTTCCTTCAAAGTGTATCTGTGAGAGAAAATTATGGCAGAGAAAAAGAGTGTGGGACATCACGGAGCCAAAGAGCGTTCCCCACAGGCAGCAGGGACCGCAGCTCTGCTCCACACTCAGGTGCTCCCCTTCTAAATGCCTGCACTCAAGCAGTGCCAGGAGAGGACAAGCTCATCCTCAGGAGAGCAGGCATTGTTCTCTGGAAAGGAAGGGAGCTCCAAGGCCAAGCCTGCAAAGGAATGACGGTTCTTTTCCAGCAATGTGTATCCATGTTCGCCTAGTCCTGCTTCACTGCTTTAGCCCTCTCCTCAGCTTCTCCCAAAGAAGATGCCCTGCTTCTGCTGCATCTCTGCATGGCTCTTGCTTCGGTAGCAAGGCCAAGAGGGCAGCCTCAGATCCTGAAGGAACAATGAGTGTCCAGAGCGAGGCATGATGTCCACTCCTTCCAGCAGCCTGGAACACAGGGATACACCGCGCTCGCACCCGGCACCAAGCAGGCCTGACGCACAGTGCGAGCAGGCTCCTGCCGGCCTCCTGGTGCAGCTTGCTGAGCACACCTCTGTGCTCACACACCTCCTGCTCAGCAAGCATTTGCACCTGGCTCCTCACACCACCTGCCCCAAGGGAAAGAGCCCATGCTGAGCCATTCCTCTGGCCATTCCTTCCAAAGGGGGCCCATGCCTTTGTAGCAACTGCCAGCTGCAGCTGCGCACACCCAAAGCAAGTGGAGCTCTCGGGCTCTCCACACACGACAAGCTGCTCCACACAGCAACAACATGCTTTTCTCCTCAGGCCTAGAGTAATCCACTCCCACTACTCATCTCTCCCCCTCCACCAATACATATGGAATGGGTGAGTAAAGTGTTAACATCTGAAACAGGCACAAACCGGCGCTGATGCCGCACAAATATGTGTTAGAAATCGCAGATACTTTTCAAGGGCTGCTCAAATAGGGAACGGAAAAGTCTTGTAGAGGCACCCACTGACAGGGCACAACTCGACTCACTCATGGTGCAAAGCCCAGAGAATCTTACTCAACTTGCCTGCAGATTCTGGAAGGATCACCTTATGAGGATGACCATATCATGGCCGTGTCTTCTTCCTCCTAATGCTATAAATGACAGGGCCTAGCACTCATAAGCTGAGTAGGGGCCGGGAATGACACCTGAACAACTCCTGAGGCTGGGCCGTGAGAATTCCTCACCTCCCCTTAACCTGGCACCCTGCGCTAAGGAAACTCCTTGCATGGAGGAGAAACCCCTGCACATTCAGGAAGAAATGTGCTAGCATTAACCAGGTATAAGCAGTGTGTCCTGTTTAAGTGCCTCTCTCGCATATAGTATTTGCACTTTCGTGTTAACAGATGAGTTTCATTCTAAACTTACATGGACAGGAACCAGGTCGCCCAGGAAGATCCACCTGCTTCTTGGGAGACTGGCGTTTCCTGTGCAGGGGGCATTTGCTCTGCTGGAATTGAGTGACGCTCGTGTCCTCTGGCTGTCCACCCAAGCCTTTCCCGTCCCTTGCAGCACCCTGGCTCCTGCTCCTCCTGCCTCCCGGCTGCTGCTGCCTCTCGCTGCCTCTGCAGCCCACGCCTCTGCCCTGGGCCGCCTGCCATTTCCTCTCCAAAGCGCTCCAGGAAGGCCCACGCTGACAGAATCATGAAATTATAGAAGTGTTGAGACGGGAAGGCATCTCTGGAGATCACCTACTCCAAACTCAATCACGTTGCATAGGATCATATCCAGGAGGGTTTGGAAAGTCTCCAGAGAAGGAGAGTCCACAACCCCCTGGGCAACCTTTGCTGATGATGTGTCACCCTCGCCGCCAGCCGCTCTTTCCTGCTATTCAGAGGGACCTTCCTGTGCACCAGCTTGCGGCTCTTGCCCCTTCAGCTAGCATGGGCCAGCAATAAAATGAGTCTGGAGTCCTCCTCTTGACACCCTCCCTTAAAGGCATTTTTACTGCTTAATAACATCCCTCTCGGCCTTCTCTCCTCCAGGCTGAACGGACCCAGCTCTCACAGTCTCTCCCCACAGTAAAGATGCTCCAGTCCCCTCATCGTCTCCAGAGCCCTATGCTGCACTCTCTCCAGTAGCTCCATGTACCTCCTGTCCCGGGGAACAAACAGCTGGACGCAGCCCTGCACATGTGGTGTCCCCAGGGCCTGAGGAGATGGGCAGGATCCCCTCCTTCGACCTGCTCCCAACGCTCTTCCTACTGCAGTACAGGGCACCAAGGGCTGCCTCAGCCACAAGGGCACATTGCTGGCTCTTGGTCAGCTTGTTGTGCACCCCAGGTCCTTCTCTGCGCTCTCTGGCCACAGCCTGCACCATGGGGCGAGAGGAGCTGGGGCTGCAAAGGGGCCTTGGAGCCTCCAGGGTTTCCTGTGCGGGGCCCATTTTGAGAGCGCCTCTCGGCTCTGTGAAATGGAGGCCGAGCGGCGGGTGCTCCAAGCCCTGCTCAGCCAAGCACGGGCAGCGGGAGCCACGAGTCCCTCCCCCATGCAGGGAGAGGAGTCTGCAGAGAAGCAGAGAGCGCCTTTTTCACAGGCCCCTTTTGGCACTCTCCTTGCTGGGGCCTTCCCAGAGCCCTCGTGGGAGCTGCTCTGCAGGAAGGCTCTGCAGCCTGCGCTCCAAAGGCCCAGGAGCGCCTCTGTCTTGGAGCCAGCACGCAGCAGGCAGCAACTCAGGGAAATTCGACTGAGCTGCTGAACTTGCCGCGTGAGGTCAAGATCCCTTTGGAGCCAAGCTGCAGCCTTGTCTTCTACAAGACTAAGCTGGGGGAAGAGGTAAAAGCAGTCAAAAAGGGCTAGAAAAGTTCCCTCTTCTTCTTCCTTTCCTTGTCCTGACACACCGAGCATCCTGCAAGAGGGACATTACGAGAGCAAAGCAGTGGGACATCCTGCTGTCAGCGGGAGCTGCAGTCCTCAGTGGGACAGGGGCTGGTGCATGCGCTGCGAGGAGGCAGGAGGTGGCAGGAGCAGGAGCCAGGTGGTGTCCAGGAGTGGGAGAGCAGGTCCCAGCACAGCTCTGTTCCGGGGCAGAAGCTTTTTTTCTCTATACACTTTGATATTAGCATTTATTAGCATTTATTGTTGTTAATATTGTTGTTGGTTTTATTGTTGTTATTGTTTACTATATTGTTGTTATTTTTCTTGTTATTGTTTATTATATTGTTATTTTTGTTATTGTTTAAATATATATTCCTGTATCATTACTTAAGCATTGCGTCTAAGCACTAAGCGACTAAGCACTGCATTCCTTTGGCTTTTCAAGTGCACCTAGAAACCGCGGGTGCTTTGCCCCTATCCTCTCAAAGGAAGGGAAGGGAAGCACCAGCAGATTTCCAGATTTCCAGATTTCACCTGCAGCCCCTGGAGGAAACTGCACCATGGACCACGTGGCTGGAGATTCGCATTCAGTGCCCAGCTCAGCCCTTCCTTTACCAGAGAGGTTTGCATATGCCATGGCATCCAAGACAAGACAAATTCACTTCCCACTGCAGCTATGAGCAGCCATGCAGTTTGCTCTCACGCAGAACCCCCTTCAAGTTGGACACATGCAATGAGAAGCGAGTGATTTTTGGAAGTACGAGCTTGCCAGAACTTCCCTACAATCACTGCCATTCTCTAATCAGAGCCATGACACTGTGCATAGACGCGCAACACTCCTGTTTGGTGGTAGCTGAGGGTGATGGGAGCCAGTGCTGCCCCGGTTTCTTTCCTTTTTTGTGTGCGTGTGTCTTGTTTTCTTTGCCTTTGATTATCACAGTATTAATAGACAGTAGCAATGCTGTTCCTGCCATACATCATGCTGCCTCACAGTGACAAAAAGCATCCTCACTTGAGATGCCCCTGAGACTACTGAGAGCAGATTGCAGTGCTCTCTCCGCTCCAATATGATCAAGCTTCTGCTCAGTTCCTCCAAGCATTTGAAGGGGAGCTAGATGGTCTGCAAGGGTCTTTTTCCCCAGCACTAGCCCAAGAGAGGCAAACACGTCAGTCACTATTGACAGAAGAAAACAAAGAATTAGTTTATGCAGGTCCAAAGATTACCTCCCTGAATATTTCAGGAGCCCTTTGTAGCCCAACTGTTGGCCATTCAAGAAGGCTGGAGGACCCTGTTGCCTGGTGAGCCAATGTCCCAGCTCCCTTACCCAGAGCTCAACCAGAAGGACACACTGACACGCTGGACACACTGGTGCGCCATTACACCAAACTGGAGGAATGGATTTTCTTTGGCTCTGAGCTGAAAGACTTGCATATGCCAAGACCCTTCCTCCTTTTGCTCCTCTGTGTTCAATGAGTCCCGAAAAAGAGCAAAGGGAAAATAGGGGCCCTGCAAACCTTCACTCCATTCAATCCTGTCAGACTGCTAACCACAGCCGTAACCCTGGTGAGTAACTGACGGAGTGATGAGAGCAGGGGGAATGTTTTCTGGAGTATTTCTAGAAAGGCCTAGAATGGAGAAAAACAGCTTTGTTCCACAGGGAATCGGCTGAGCCCATCCCTGCAGAGGGGAGCTCTGGGCAGCTCATGGGGATGGCCTTACTGCTCTCTCATTAAGGCCAGTGAGAAGGTACCAGCTGCACTGGAAGGAACCCCAACAGTGCTTTTGTGCTCCATCTTCTTGAGAAAAGAATATCATTGCTGATTATGTTTCAACACCTTCTTGTAGCTGAGCTGAAGAGCAGCTCAAAGGAGACGCTCTTGATTTAGAGCAAACTTCTCCACCCATAGCTGTCTGATCTGCTCTGCGTGGGAAAAGCTACTTTGAGACAGTATTGCTCTGGCAATGCCTGTTTCCCCAAAACACAAACGAGAAACAGGAAACGGCTGAGCAGTTTCCTTCTGGAAGTGCTTTTGTGGCGGCCTCCCGTTCCCAAGCAGGGGACTTGTTGATGCAGGTTTGAAAGCGGCGTTTGGAAGTGCCTGTTGGTGGCCTGGGGGTTTTATTTCACCCTGTGCTCTGCAGTGATGTGCCTGCCTGTGAATAGGCCACCTCTGACTGCTGTGTAATGGCGCATGAGCGACAACAGCCAGTTGCTGCTGGGCCTTCCAGTCCCACCGTGGGTTGTGGGAACTTGTGGGCGCAGAGAATGTCCTTGGCAAGTGCTTTGAGGAAAGCTGGGGCAGGCTGGGTGGGTTTGTTTCCATTCTGGCAATGATGCAGCCTCCTGGTGCCGCAGAGGGGCTGCGCAGCTCTGCCCACGCGCTGCTGGCACCGACAAACCGTGCGGCAGGGGCTTCTCCCTCGTGCCTGCAGCTGTGCCAGGCCAGCAGTGCAGCAGAGCAGGGCTGCGGGGCAGCAGATCTGCTCATCCGCTGCCATGGGCTGCTGCTGGCGGAGAGCGGAGCTGGCTTTGCTTTGGGATCCTTCACTAGGACCCCCCAGGTTCTTCCCAGTGCTCCCAGTGACCCTGGTGTCCCGAGGCACCTGGCAGTGACCCACTAAGCTCAGTGCCTGCAAACCCCTTCCCTCCAGTCCCTGTGCTCTCCACTGTCCCCAGGCAGCACCACGCAGGGCCCACATCCCCAGGGAGGCAGGACCAGGGTTGTTGCCACACCGCACATAGCCCCACATGGATGGACAGTGCCTCCCCGCAGGGACAGAGATTTATTTCCCTCCTGCTCTGTGCTGCTGGCCTCCCCCCGCGCAGAGCTCTGCAGCTACTTCCCGTCGAGCACGGGGCTCCTCCACGTGCTCCGGCCTCCAGTGAGCTGCAAAGACACTGATGTTGAGGGGAGCAGCGTGGGAACAAGGCCCTGATGCCTCGTGGTGCCCAGATGGGGTGTCTTCCCTGACACAAACCCAGGGCCACACAAGACCCCATCCCCGAGCCCCCTGGCTTTGGGCACCCATGGAACCTCTGGGCACCTCGCTAGAGAGGCCCCACTGCTGTAGCCACGTGGCTGGCGCTGTGTCCTGGAGCAGGCCTGGCAGGGGGACATGGCCACCAGGGCACGGGTATGGCCACAGCCTCGAGCTGCCCCAGAGCCTGACCTTGAACCCAACCTGGGGCCTTGGCCAGGAGCAGCACCTCAGCCCCCCGCTGCTACTCACCCAGGACGTGGACGGCTGCCGCCTGTGGCACCTGGTGGCTTCCCAAGCAGCAGCTCCAAGATGTGCTCAGGAGCTGCTCCAACAGCGCGGGGCAGTCTTGGGCCTGCAACAACACACAGTGCAGGCAGCGGGAGCTCATCCCCGTCTCCAACAGCCCCCTTTGCTCCCCTCTGCCCAATCGCCTGCCCACCCATGGCCAGTACCGGGACGACCCCGTGATGTGGGAGTCACGGGGTGGGCGTCCAGCACAGGGACACAGCCCCAGCACACAGCTCACTCACCAGGTGTCTGCAGACCTCGTCCTTCACCTCCTCTGCGCTCAGCCCAATGCTCATGTTGAGACGCCTCCGCAGCCTCTTCGACTCCAGAAACGGGGCGCACAGACGCAGGACCACCTTGCACACCTACAAAAGAGCCCCGGGCCCTGTCATGGGGATGCTCTGCACCTGCCCGGGCACTGAGGAAGGAACCTTGCCAGCAGGGCAGCATCACCCAGGGCCCATGGAGACTCCGGCAGCCTCATGCAGAAGGGAGCGAGTGCCCCCATGGCTCAGCCAGCTCCACGGGGCTTTCTGTGGGGTGCCTGGGGCTCTTACATTGCACACACCTGGGGATGGGTCCCGAAGATGCAGCACTAGGCTGGGAAAGGCCTCCTCCACCTCCCTGCCGAAAAACAACCTCCTCCCCGAAGCAGAGGAGGCCACGGCGCTGCAGAAGCCGAAGGCTGAGCAGCGCAGCTCCTCTTCCTCCTGTGATGAGAAAGACTGTTGGGCAGGCTGCTAGCACACAGTGCTCGGCACCCGCGCGGTGCTGCCCACAGGGCTGGCGGCGGCTGCCCCCTGCCAACAGCAGCCCACGGGGGACGGCAACCCGCGTGGGCTCCCGCCTGCCCACAGAGAGCCAGCGGCTCCACTTACCACCCCCCAGAGTGTCCGGCAGCTCCTGGCCACCTCTCCAAAGGCAGAGCCCACGGCCCTCGCCTCCAGCCATCCCAGCACCTTGGTCAGTGCCACCAGGCTCTCCGTAGCCACCTCCGGGCTGCCCACGTCCTCCAGGCCCCTGAGCAGCGCTCTCACCGCGGTGGCCCAGTGTCTCTGCAGCTGCAGAGCGACACGCACATGAGCTCTTGTCTCTCAGCGCTACTCTTCGCTGTGGTGCCAGAGGCAGCGCTTTCCAGAGCAAGCCCAGGGGAGAGCCCTGATGCCAGGGCATTGCCTCAGCACAGCCCTGCACCTGCCTCGGCTCCTCGAGCACCTCCGCGCTCCTCCCCAGCTCGGCTTGCGCTCAAAGCCCATCAGAGGCTGCCTCACCTTGGTGGGTGCTCCTGTGGCCACGTTGCCCAGGTCCCTCATGGCCATTCGACTCACGCTGCTGACAGGGTCGCGCGATCGCTCTGCCAGCGCCTCTAGGAGGGGTGTCACGATCTTCCTCTCCCTCACTAGCTGGTCCTTCATGAGCTGCAATCGAGACACGTGAGCGCTGGCACGGAGCACCCCTCACCTGGGTGAGACGCAGGAAGCCCTGCGAGCCCCCTCGCCCCGCGGCTGCCTCACCTCGGCACAGAACGCGGTGGCTGTGAGCCGCAGGTTCGCCGAGCGGGAACGCGGTCAGCGGAAGAACCGCTGCACCAGGCGCTGCGGGACCTGCTCCCTGCGCAGCAGCACACTGCGCACAGAGCACCAACAGCCTTGTAGCACGTGCTCACACAGCACAGCCCCGCAGCACCGCTCCCAGCTGCGCCCACCCCGGTGCAGACGCCGCTCGCACTGGAGCAGAGCTCGGGGCAGGCCCCAGCTCCCGGCAGCCCTTCCTCCATCACGGTCCCACCAGGGGCTCTCACCTTGCCAGCAGACACACGCCAGTTGTGTGAGCCTGAGGCGCTGCCAAGGACGCCCACGCTCCCTGCTCCCGCAGCAGCTGCAGCCACCAGTGCTCCAGGCTCTTGGCCAGCACCAGCTCCAACGCCTCCACAAACAGGCTGCAGGGAGAAGCCAGGGAAAGCTCCAGGCGCAGCACTTTGTGGGAAGCTGCTCTTTAGCACAGCCCCACTATGGACTCCAGCTGCAACACTCAGCTGAGGTGCAGAAACGGCCCAATGCCCGGCGCACTGCCCTACAAAGCCCAGTCCCACCTACCCCGGAGGCAGCCCAGCACCAGGGCAATAGGCAGGTGCTCCTGCAAGGCCATGGGCCACACACAGAGATTCTGCCCCTGCTGCTCCTCACCTGTCCGGTGGGTCACTCCTCCTCAGTTCTCCGAGGGGCAGGTCCATTTCCTCGCTGAGCGTTTCACTGAGCTGCTCCAGGAGGCTTGGAAGCAGCCAGGGAAGCAGGCGCCGAACCAGGGTGTCACTCCTCAGTGCTGACACCACCTCACAGAGGGCGCGAGTGATCTACAGAGAAATTCAACCAAGAACCGCCTGGTAAAACAAGGCCATTGCCCACGGACCACGTCCCCGTGACAGCCTGGGGGCTTTTACTCTCTCTAGTTCTCACTGCAGGGAGAGCCCTTCAGCCTGGCAGCCACAAGCTGTCCCAGCTCCCCACGCTGCTACCACACCAGCTCAGCACCCCACAAGGCTCCACGGGCCCTCACAAAGGGCAGGAATCCCGCTCGCACTCAAGCACCGCTTGGAAAGCACGTGCAAAGCGGCACGGCCGCCGGGGCTGCTGGCCGTACCGTGCGAGGCTCCAGGGCAGCCCGGCTGCTGCCCAGCTCCCCAGCGCAGCAGTCGGTCCCGTTGCTCTTCCCGGCTGCCCCCAACTTCTGCGTTAAACGGACGAGGATTGGGCAGCCCACAGCGCTTCTCCCCAGGCTCCTCCACACCTCTGCTGTGTTGCTGCAAAGGAACACACACCAGCACGTGAGCCGGCATCCCTGGCTACCCAAGGTACCTCTGGAGAAGCCATACACCCTCCTTGTGCGCATGGGGACTGCTGGTGCCCAGGTCCCGACAGGGACACGAGCTGCAGCACTCAGCCTTGCGCAGGGCAAAAGCACTGGCTGCCGAGAGGGCCGCCCACGCAGACGAGCCCCGCGGCTGGCTCTGACGGCAGCGGGAAGGGCGGCTGCACAGACCTGTCCATGGGCAGTGGTGTCTGCAGGAGGCTGCCCAGCACCGTCTCTTGGTGAGAGCGGCACAGCAGGACCATGGCCTGGAGCACCACGCGCCAGGGAGTGCTCTGTTGGGTGCTCCGCAGGCACATGCACAGGGTGGACACGAGCTCCGGAACCTGGAAGGAGGTAGGAGAGAGAGAAAGGCTCGGTGTGTCCTTTCCCCATTGTGCCTTGGGGCCAACACACTACCACAGAGAACAGCCAAAGGCATCCTAAAAAAATGCCTCTCTCACCTCCTCCTGGAATATCTTCTCAACACAATCCCCCAGGAAGGTCAGTGTCCACCGACCCGCAGCCCACATGCACATGGGCCTGGCGCACAGCAGGCTCTCCACGATGCTGTTCATGAAGCCTGTGGCCTGGCCTCGTGGGAAATATTTGCAGACAAGCTGGGGAGAAATCAGAAACACAAGTGAGCATGTCACAAGAGTTGCTCAGATGCAAAACACTTGTCCTGAGACCAGCGCTCCCACACACACGTGCACACAAAACCATCATGGCCCCACTTGCGCTTTTTGAGGGCCAGGTACCTTGGCAATGTTGGTGGAGGTTGCCAAGAGAGACCCAGAGGTGACGGCGCTGAGTCTCGCGGACAGAGATGCAACCTGGGTCCACGGCATCTCTACCATGTTTTCGGCTGGAACTATAAGAAAGGGGTGTGACGTTGATGGGGAGCTATCAGAAAGGGCAGTGACGTTCATGGGGAGCCAACCTCCGGATCCCTGGGCACTGAGTGAGGACATGAGGGAGGACAGCAAAGGTCACGCAAAGCCAGGGTCCCCCGAGTCAACACAGTGGCTTTGCCAGCTGGACAAGGTGCTGCGGCGCAGGGGGACAGGGCCTGGTGCTGGGCTCCTTCCCGCAGGGAGCAGCAGGGGCAGCCCTGCCTATTCCTCTCACCAACTCTCTGGAGAAGGAGGCAGAGGCAGGTCGCTGCCCGCCGACGGGATGCGGCTGTCTCCTCACAAGTCAGAGGCCCCAGCAGCCCCACCAAGGAGCCAAACTCTTGGCAGGTGCCGCCTCGCTGCGGGAGCAAGACACAGGCATGAAGGTCACCGACATCGCCACGGCCGCTGGCCCTCTCCCGACTGCAGCGCCCCGAGCACTGGCGGAGCCGGGCGGGAACAAGGGGCCACCCTGCAGCCCTGGGACACCCAGAACCCGCCGCCCGCCCACGCAGGGCTCCCGGCACAGGGTCCCCGCTCACCCTCTGCTCGCGCCTCTCTTCGCAGGTGCCCAGCACCTGCACACACACTTGCAGTGCTCCCTCCCGCTCACACAGGTGGGCCGAGGTGAGCCAGCGCCGCAGGACCTGCCACAACAGCATCTGCTTCACCACGGCCTGAATTTTGCCCTGCACCACTCCCCAGGGGCCCTGCTGCTTTTGTGGCCCTGCTTTCCCTGGGCACCGCAGCCCCGCGTGAGGAGCCCTTGCCGTGGCCACCTCCCCACTCCAGGCTCTCGCCACGGGCAGCCTTCATTTGTGCATCAGCCCTTGCTCACAGCTGCACAAGTGGGAGAAGCTCTGCTCATCTAGGGGGCTGCAGGACACTGCAAGCTGCCTGCAAGAACATTGCTGCAGACGGGAAAAGCGTGGATGCAAACCTAGGGCGAGGGCGCCTGAAACTAGGACCATTTCACTTCCGACTGATGTGCATGGATGGCACGGAGTTAGAGAAGAGCTCCCCTCCATGGACCAGGCCCACAGGCGTCATTCTCCTGGCTCTGCCGTGTTCTGGCAGCAGCAACGCCTTCCGCGCTGCCCCAGGGCACTCACCTGCACCACGTCCCCCAGGCAGATGGGGACCGGCTCTGCCTGCAGGAGGGCTGCTGTGAGCTGTCCCAGGGCTTGCAGGGATGGCACCTGTCACCAGAAAGCAGAGGAGAGGCCATGTACCCCACAAAGATGCCACAGCAGCCAGTGCTGATTCCCATTCCCAGTGTGGGGTGCCTGGTGCTGGTTCCCCTCTCAGGGGTGACCCAGAAGGCCAGCACCTACCACTGTGCGTGAAGCAGCTGCCACCGTCTTCGCTCTCACGTGCATCTGGTCGGGGCAACGAAGGCACAGGACGGCCTGGCAGCACTGAGCCAGGAGGCTGCACTTTTCCCTCCTGCTCAGACAGGGTTTCAACTTGCTGCCAGGAGAAAAGGGCAGAGAACACAGAGAGGGGCTTACTAGCCCTCCCCAGAGTGAGGCAGAGGACAGCTGCCTTTGGCCCAACCCACAACCCCAAACCCGCAGCCCCAGCCGGAGCAGCCAGCTGTGCTGGGACACACACTGGCACCCGCAGTGCCAGGAACAGACCCTACCTCAAATGCTCCATGGCCACAAGGGCCCGGGGCTGCACCGGGGACTCCTGCGGCTCCTCCTGGATCACCTCCTGCAAGGCACAGACAGGCACAAGGTGGGCAGTGGGCAGGAGAGCGGGGGAACTCCTGCCAGGCCGAGCCATGGGCTGAGCTGGCCGAGACCACAGACACCAGCCCTGCCGCCCCCTCACAAGTCCCACAAAGGCTCTACAGCACCGTGGCCCCGGCTCTGGGCACTCACCACCAGGGTCTGCAGCAGCTCCCGCTTGCGGAAGAGCTCAAACTTGGGGCTGGCCCCTGCAGCCCGGATGGCTGTACTGATTTCAGTGATGCTCTGCACCAGGGAGAGCTTCAGCTGCGCGTCCTGATGCCAGGGAAGAAAAATCCACTTTGAGCTCCTCAAAGGGCCCAGGGCAGAAAGAACAAGGGAGACGGAGGCAATCTGTCTCCAAGCACAGTGCGTGGAGGACACTGCACCCTCTGGGAGCCCTGCGGAGCCTGGCGTGACACCTGCGCTCCACCAGGAAACCTCCTCTTCCTTCCCAACAAGAAGCCTCCCAAGGGGAAGGAAGCAGCTGCCTTGGTTGTCTCCCGGGAAGACCCCATGGACCCCGGCCCAGGGGAGCAGGGCGGGCAGCACTGGCACCGCTGCGGCAGGAGAGGGGCACACGGGAAGCACAAGGAGAGGCTGGAGCTGGTGGCAGCGCCCTGGCTCTGCCACGCGCCTCAAGCCCTCACCTGGCCGCCCTCCTGATAGAGCCACAGGACGTTGCCCACGATGTCTGTCCCCACGTGGGCCAGCAGCTGCTCCTTGGGAGCTCGCAGCGCCATCCGACCATAAACCACCATGAGCGCCGCGCGGGTAGCCCGGATCGTCACCGTGTCGCTCTGCCAGGGGTTCGCCGGAGAAGCCCGGTGAAGCACCGAGACGACAGCCCGCAGCCCCGCTCTGCCCAGGACCCTCCGTGCTCCCAAGAGGGGAGCTACCCGAGCCCAATCAGCCATGCAGCTCCCCACACACTTTCTGGCAACTACCCACAGCAACTCCCAGGGCCCTTTACCTTCTGGGGTTGCAGAGTTCCCAAGAACTGCTCCACAGATGACAAAGCCAGCTGAAAGTGCCCCTCAGCACAGCGGGACACAACTGAAACTATTCCCTACAACGCAGCAAAAGTGGGGAGTCACTCTCTCCACAGTGCCCAGCCCTGGCCAGCTCCACCAGCCAGGTAGGACCTTTCCTGATGTAATGGCAGTGAACAGAAATGCAGCAGGGCCAGAGCAGGGCACACAGAGCCCCTGAACCCCAGGGCATGCAGCACAACATGAGGAACCCTCACCTGTGCCTCCCACAGCTCCAGGAAGTTTGCAGTTTGCAGGTGTCCCAGGGTCTGCTCTTGTACGAAGCCAGGACTCCTGCAAGCTGCCAGGGCTGTGCCGAGTGCCTTGTACAGGAACCGCTGCAAGAGAAGAGGCCAGGCCCCAACTGCAGTGACAGCCCGGCCTGGCGGGACAGGGCCAGCCCATGGCAGCCCCATGGTGCCAGGACCGCCGAGGCACCTGCAGCACCAACAGCAGCCTCTGGCCAGTCTGGCCCCAGGACCAGCTTAGCATGGAGGGGGCACAAGCGCCTTCCTGAGCAAAGAGAGAGGGCAGGGGCAAAACCAGGCACAGAGCAGAGCAGCATCGCCGACCTGAGTCCTGTCCGGCGCCCTCCAGGGTTTTGTCACCGCAGCCCTCGGGGTACGTGAACAGCAGCAACACTGCACAGGCAACAAACCTTTTCCCAGGACAGGCGCGGAGAGCAGCCCAGCTGACGGCTTATTTCCCGGCTAAGGTCAATAATCCAGACGTCGCTCGCAACGAGGTCCAGTGACACTCGCAGGAACTAGGGTGAAGCGGGAGATGAAGCAAATGCCCCCCGTTCCTGGCCAGGACCTTTTGCACACCGCAGTGACCCTGGAGAGGGCCGGGGCAGAGCACCCCCTCGCAACTGCCCCTCTGCCCACCGGCCCCTCCTGTAACTGCCCCTTGCTCTTCCCCTCAGGAGCCACTCCAGCCCCGTGGGCACTGCACATGCCAGGAGCAGGCAGTGCCACGGCACAGGGCGCTGTGTAGGAGGCTTCTGCCCCTGTCTCCAGCTGCCTTTATGCCCAGCCGTTCTGCACATGCCAAGACCATTCCCAGCCAGTAGCACCCATGGCCAGGGCAGGCACTGGGGCCTCGGGACCTGCTTGTGCCACTCAGTGCCTCAACAGGGAGCTCTGAGGTTCCTCCCAGCACTTTTCCTGGCCTTGCTTGCCCCATCCACGCGTATCCCCACAGGGATACTGTACCTTCAGCAGAAGGCTCTCCCATTCTGCCATGTTGAGGTTTCTCGCAGTTGTTCCTGCAAAGCCAAGAAATCAGAAGCCCTTGCTGCTATTCCAGCACCGGGTCTCATGTCCCACAGCCTCAGGCCATCGGGCTGGTAAGTGCTGGCAAATACAACTTCATCCCCTCCTCCAGACTCGGCGCTGCCCTCTCCGTGCGCAGCCTCTCCCTCCCGCGGGCACTTTACCTGCCAGGTGCTGCAGCAGCAGGGGGATCTCTGCAGCCCAGCTCGCCCCCACGCGCCCGTGGATCCTGCTGGGAAGCGCCTGCAGCAGCTGCAGGGCCGCAGCGCCACGGCCACCGCCTGCGTGGGGAGTCACCGCTGCCACCACCTAGGGCAGAGGAGAGACGGGCTTGTGCAAGCTGCAGGAGCCGTGGCCACCCCGCAGGCAGGCGGGCAGGGAGGATGGCATTGCCCCGGATGCCAGGAGGCAGCCGACAGCCTCGCCTGAGCGCTGCCATCCCCCGGGAGAAGCAGGAGCTCCCAATGGGCAGGGGCAGCCCAGGCACCGTCTGACATCCTTCAGCCTCCCCCCAGGGTGCCCTGCACTGGCCAAGGCACCATCTCTCCTGCCTCTCCCCTCTCTGCAGCCACAAAAGCACTTTCCTGGGGCCCTGTTACTCACCAACAGGCGAACTAGGAGGGCCTGAGGCGCTGGCAGAGCAGCTGTGGGCACAAAGAAAAGCCACGTGAGATGCCCAGCCCCAGCAGGCCCTGCCCGCACCATGTCCCACAGCCCCACGCACAGCTGAAGGGGACCCCAGCTGCGCCGCCTGCGCCTTCACTGCCCACCTTGCTCCTCAGACTCCAGGAGCTCATGTGCTGCCTCCTCTTCATGGCACTCTCCTCGCTCCCGCCTATGGGCCAGCGCACACAGGCAGCGGCAGAGCGGGACCAGCAAGCCCGTGTACTGGGCCGGCACCACATACCGCAGCAGTTTGGGCCACAGGAGCTGCAGGCAAGAACCGGGCCACTGAGCACGCCGCTATTTCCACCTCTCCCTCCCAGTCTGCCTGTTATTGACGCTTCTGTGGCACCAGTCCAGCCCCTGGGCCTCGCTCCTTCCCTCAGTCTCACCCCGGCTGCCTCCTCCACCTTCTCTCCCTATCACCCACCCAGCTTTGTTCCCCTTTCCCCTCGCTTTAGCTGCCTGCTTGCTGAGAGCGGCCACCACAACTCACCCTGGGGACAGCTCACCTCCCTGCTGCAATGGGGTGCCCTGTGGCCCCACCAGTCTCTATGTCTCATTTACAGAAGGCAACCAAGACGTGCCCAGCCATGCTCCTTTCAGCCACAGCGTGCGCTGAACAAGCAAGGGCAGCCCTAGCTCTTCTTGGCTGCGTTAGGGGCTAGGATGGGCGGTGTAAAAACACAGGGGAAAGAGAAGAAGCAGCAGCGTCCAGCAGCAGACAACTCACTTTGGCCACTGCTCCGGTGGAGACATCCAGTGTGCCCAGGATGTGCATGCACAGACGCTGAATGGCCTTTTCTTCCTGGGCCTCCAGCTCAGAAAGGTTTCCTGATGTCTGCAGGACAGAAGTGGGAAACACCCGTTGATGCCCATTCCCAGCCCTCTGGGTGCACGGTGATGGGAGGCTGCTCCCACTGCGGCACCAGTGTCATTGCTCCTGCTCACCAGGCAGAACACCCAATGCTAGGGATGTCCATGGCACCACTGCGGCATGGGACATAGACCAGTGCCACCCTCTGCCCTTACCAGTTTGTCTGAGGAACGGCTGAACTCCCTGAAGATGTGCCCCACCACGTCCCATGCCGAGCAGCCCGGGGCGCTGGAGTGCAGCAGCTCCCCGATGAAACGCAGCACTGCTGTTCTCACCTGTGGCAGGGGCAGCAGTCACAACCCGCACCAAATGCACGGGTTTGACGGCCTTCCCAGCGCTGCAGCCCCTCTGGCCAGGTCGAGACAATGAGGGAGCAGCAGCAGCCCTTGCTCCAGAGCCGCCACTGGGCTCCAGCCCCAGGCCCTGCCTTTGGCTGCTGCTTTGGCCTTGCCAGCTTCTGCCCTGGGGAAAGGGCTGCTCGGCCGCTGCAGCGGTACCGTCCCTGTCCAAACCAGCTCACCTGCGCTGTGGGGTCATGGCACACGGACTGTGCCAGCTTCACCAGCACCGGCACGTTCTCCCTCACGTTGGGGACTGCAAGAGACAAGGGAAGGCGGGTGCTGAGGCTGAGCCCCCATTTCCACAGGGACTTGTCACAGCTGCCCGGCCTTTTGTGCACAAGTAGGGCAGAAAAGTGGGGCCACATTGCCAATTCAGAGGAAGCAGCAGCATCCCAGGAGCACTCCCTTTCTCCAGCACGTCTTACTTACTGTTAGAACAGACCAGGGCCTGCAGCATTTGCACGGTGGCCGTGCGATCAGCCCTGCTCCCGTTCCTCAGCTTGTAGTAGAGGAACACAATCACCTCCGCTGGGCAGATTTGGGCTGCAGGGAAGACATCATGCTTGGTGTTAGCGGCCAGCATCCCACACCTGCCCGTTGGCAGGACAGCAGCCGGGACACGGCGGCGCGGGGCCGGCTCTCCTTCCCTACCCTGCAGCACGACGCAGCGGCACAGCTCTGCTCGGTGCTCTGGGCTGGGCGGCTCCACCTCATCACAGAGCTGTGGGGACAAGGTGTGTTTTAGGGAAAGCCAGAGCAGCGTGGAGGGAGACAGAAACAAGTTGTGCTCCCAGTGATCCTCTCACGAGCAGCTCTGGCCACAGACCCACAACCAAAAGCCCAGAGCCCCCAGCACGTGCAGGCCAGCGACGCAGCATCGGGCCTTACCTGCTCGTGCACAGCAGCGTTGATGGCCAGAAGCCTGGTGCGAGGCACGTGGCTCTGAACGTCTGCCACAGCCCCCAGGAAATAGCACAGACTCTGCAAGGGAGCACGGGAGGGAGAGGGCAGCTGTCACCGCCAGCCATGGGGAAAGGAAATTGGCCCCGCTGGGAGCTGCCTCGGCCTGAACCCACTTCCAGGGAGACCCCAGCCTGCACGGGGCTGCTGGCTCAACCACAAGGTCTCTCTCCCCCCTGCAGCCCTGCTGGGATGGCCTTTCCTGGCACACCACCCCCCTCACACCTCTCTCATCACAGGGGCTGGACACGGCCCTGCCTGTGAGGACAGAGCTCCCTATGCCCCCCGACACAGAGGTGGCACAGCCTCCCCTCCCGAGCCACTTGTCCCAGGATCCATCCTCTCCATCCTGGCCTCCTGCTGTGCCATTTCTTCTAACAAGCCCCTGCAAAGCCCCAGATCCCTCTGCCTGCTCAAAGGTATTAAAACATACAGAGCTCCTGTTCCTTCCAGCACCCTGCAGCTCTCCAACACCTTGCACCATCCCCACGGCCCCAGCAGTGCTGTGCCCCTCGCAGTGCCTCACCCTGGTCACCCCAGCGGGGTCCCGCACTTCCCGGTACTGATGCAGCAGCCAGGGAAGCCTCTGCCATGCGCGCTCGCGGTGCTCCTCCAGGCGCACGAGGACACTCATCATGGCCCCCACGGCCCGGAGCACAGCCTGCTTGCCCTGATGAGGAACAGGGACACGCCACGTCGAGGGCTCAGTGTCTCTCCAGCACTTGCCTCTCCCACACACCAGCCTGCCCTTCCCATGTGGAGTCCTCCCCTTCCCCTTCTCCCCTGCTACAAGGGCTCGCTCGCCAGCACAGGGAGCATCTCCTCCTGCAGCCCCAGCCCACCCTGCCAAACGCTCCCAGGATTTGGGCTCTTCCCAGCAGGCAGCCCCAGCCTCCATGCTGACGCCTCAGGGCCACCACGGGCACCTGCGCTCCTGCCCACTGCCTGGCACCGCTTGCCCCACTGCATGGCCTACAGACTCCCCTCTCGGGCACTTCTGTGGCCAGCCTGCTCCCTTTGGCTGCTCGCACAGCCCCTCCAGCCCCCACGGGCGCCCTCGCTGCTGCGGCCCGTGGCTGCTGGGGCAGCAGCGCTCACCTCTTCCTCTTTGCAGCCCTGCCAGTTCTCGCCCACGTAGCAGAAGAGCAGGTGGACGGGGGCGCAGAGCTGGGCAGCTCCCACGCGAGGGAAGGCGCATTTCTCCCACTCGCGGAAGTACATATTTATGCTGCTGCACCACTGCTCCAGGACTGCAGCATGGGAAAGGAAACAGCATCGTGTCACAGTCTCTGGCCGGCAGGAGACCTTGCAGCGGTCCCCAAGCCTGCTTCGCGCCCAGGCCAGGGGTGCCAGGGCTCAGTGCAGGAGATTGGGTTTCAGGGGCATCATGAGCCATGGTCTGAGACACCCGGATTGAAATGCTGGATTGTTTCTCCCCTCTCCCACCCCAGTACCATCTCCTCTGCACAGCCTTGCTCCTTGCTTTCTTCCCAAACGGTCCCTCTCACGGCGCTTCCCACTCCCAGCCATGCCCACCCCAAGAGCCCAGCAAGGCACCCAGGGCCACCCTGGTCCCTTCCCGTCTCTGTGGGCCCTGCTGTGATGCCGACACTCACCACCACAGACGGCGCGCAGCACCCGGCCGCTCCGCACCTCGCTCAGCGCCCTGTGCAGGGTCGCCAGCGTCGCTGCCGCAAAGGGCACACACTGCAGCGCTGCGGAGGGGGCAGTCCCGATCAGGCAGAGCTGCCACAGCCCGTGGGCTCTGTGCCCTGGTAGTTTTGTGTGCCAGGACCAGGGCTGTAGGGCCCTGAGGCCACGGGGCCATGCTGGCAGGGGATGGGAGAACTGGCGCTGCGCTGGGGGAGCCTATGGCATGAGGAGATTCCTGCCAGGGCACCCGCATGTGGGCACCTTCCCCAAGGGGTGCAGGGAAGCCCTGGGCATGACACGGGGAAAAGCCTGGCACATTTGGTCTCCAGCAGGTTCCCTCCAGCCCAGCCCAGACATTTTGGGCAGCTACAGGAGTTGTGTCTCCCGCTGGGCACCCACAGAAACGCAGAGCATCAGGCTGGGAACTCTACCGTAGCGGGCAGCCACATTCCGCAGGGTGACGAGCACCACCTCCGCTGACACCTCCTGCAGGCTCCTCAGGTGGCCTTGCAGTGCTGACACCACCTCGTGCAGGTGGGAGCGGGCCAGGGCCACCAGGACGTCGCTCGCCGCCGTCCTCACAGCGGCTGTCACACCCTGGAACACAACAGTTCCTGCACGGCGCGAGCACGACCAGCTGTGCCCGGCGCTCAGTCTCCAGGCACCACATAGATCCCGTGACACGATTCCCACTGCCCCTCGCTCCCAAACAGCCCACGACCGCCTCTCTGCACAGCTCCGGGTACCTCCCCAAGCCCCACAAGCAAGGACACGTCCCAAAGACTGTCCGTAGGACAGCTGGGCACCTGCATCCGGAGTCTCACTAAGAGAGAACAAGCTCACCTGGACTGCTCGCAGGTCTGCAGACACTGCTGCTACGAGCCTGTCTACGACAGAGCTCTGCAGACAGCTCTGAGAGCCACACAAGACGCTCTCCAGCTGGCGGTAGGTCTCCTCTCGACCGCCCTGGGGACACATCACACACCATGTGGTGGGACCTGCAGCCCTCAGCAGCTCCGGGATGGTGAGGCCGTGCTCAAGCTGGCAGCACCTCTCAGCACAGCCGTTAGGAGCGGCTGGGAATCCTGCGCTGGGATTTCCTGACCACAACCCAAGCCCCAACTCCGGCACCACCGTCACCTCCCGCAGGAAAGAAGGGTATGTGGAAGCGACTGCCCAACACCATGGCAGGATCAGTGTTTGCAGTGAGGCAGGGGACAGAGGTGCCATGGAGGGAGGACCACCCATGGCATCAGGGCAGCAGGGTGCTGTGGGGAGCCCTCCAGCCTCATGGGACAGCCCCAACTCACCGTGGCGTCTTGCAGACGGTCCAGTAGAGAGATAACCATGGCGGCAAAGGTAGCGATGACCACAGGGACAGACCCAGCCACGCTGCCGCCATCCTCCTCGCGCACAGGTCTGGACCGGGGACCTACACGAGTGAAGAACCCTGGAAGGAAAAGTGGAGGGTTGCATCACGCCAGCAGCTGCAGGGACAGGCCCGGTATCAGGGCACTGGTGTCCCCAGCCAGAGCTCAGGGTGCCAGGAGAGGCCAGGGAGGCCTGGGGACAGGGGCCTCGCTCTCCAAGCTGGGAACGCCGGCACCAGCAGGGCCCCTCACGCCCACGGAGGACGCGGGGTGCCAAGCGCGGTGCTGGCCCTCACCTCGGAGTGCTCGCAGCACCCCCATCGTGGCAATACTCCTTCCGCGGACGCGCTGCTCCATCAGCAAGCACTTCCTCTCACAGGAGTCACGAGCCACTGGGCCAGCGCCAGCCCTGGGAGGGTGATGGGCCCACGGGGACCACTGTGACCCGCCATGAGGGCCACTGTGACACATGAGGGCCTCAGCGCCTCACAGAGGGCTGCCAGCAGCGCGGGGCTGGGGGCGGCCTGGCTGGGGCCAGGAGCTCCTGCGCCCCAAGGGCGGCCCTGCCCGCGCTCCAGCACTCAGGGGCGCTCTCCAGCCTCCAGACATCCTGCGCGGTGACTCTCTCTGCAGACGCACGGCCCGTGCCTGTGCAGTGTTAATTCATTACGAGGATGTGGAATAAAGGCTGCTACAGGTGGAAGGCAAGGTTACCACCTTTCTGCTCCGATTTAGGAGTTTCAAGCAGTGTCACTGAAGCTGCTGCCAAACAACCTCCTTGTCTTCACGAGATTATCCAAAGGACAGAAGCAATAGAATCATAGAATCATAGAATGCTTAGGGTTGGAAGGGACCTCTAGAGATCATCTAGTCCAACCCCCCTGCATACGCAGGGTCACCTAGAGCACGTGGTACAGGACTGCGTCCAAGCGGGTTTTGAAGATCTCCAGAGAAGGAGACTCCACAACCTCTCTGGGCAGCCTGTTCCAGCGCTCTGGCACCCTCACTGTCAAGAAATTTTCCCTTAAGTTCCTATGGAATTTTTGGTGTTTCAGTTTCCGGCCATTTCCTCTAGTCCTATCAGTGGCCACCACTGAAAAGAGACCATCCCCGTCCTCTGCACTCCCTCCCTTGAGGTACTTATATACACTGATTAGATCCCTTCTCAGCCTTCTCTTCTCCAGGCTGAACAGGCCCAGCTCCCTCAGCCTCTCCTCATAGGGCAGATGTTCCAGGCCCCTGATCATCCTTGTGGCCCTGCGCTGGACTCTCTCCAGCAGCTCCACATCCCTCTTGTCCTGTGGAGCCCAGAACTGGACACAATACTCCAGATTGTGGCCTCACCAGGGCTGAGCAGAGGGGCAGGATCAACTCCCTTGACCTGCTGGAGACGCTCTTCTTAATGCACCCTTTGTATGGAGCATTCCGCTGCTCAACGGATGCTTAATCAGCAGCTGCCTTTCCTGAGCTTTCCAAGCTTCCTTTCTCCAGCGAATTTTCCCAAAAAAATTCTCTCTTGGAAGAAGCAAAAAAAAACAAAACAGAGAAAAAATAACAGGCAGAAGAGGGGATCATCATTGGCCGCCTCCTCGGGCAGTTTTGGGGCTGTTTCGGCCATTTTAGGGGCCGTTTTTCGGCGGTTTTTAGAGGCCGGTTCTCAGCTCGTGGCTGCGCAGGCGCCGCCTCATGGCGAAATGGCGGCACTGCGCGTGCGCGGGGAGGGGGGGCGCGCGCGTCTCCTGCGCACCGCGCATGCGCTGTTGTCCATGCGGGAGGGGGCGCGCGGCTCCTGCGCACTGCGCATGCGCTGTTCTCCGTTCGGGAGGGGGCGCGCGGCTCCCGCGGGAGGGGATGGGGAGGATTTTGGGCTGAAAAATCGGGATTTTGGGGAGGCAGGAGGGGCCTGGAAGGGGTGTTTGGGGGAAAACTCAGGGATTTGGGGAGGGCTGAGCAATCTAGGGGGGAAATGGAGTCTTGGGGGTTTTGGGGGTCTCGGGAGGGGCTGGGGGACTTGGGGGGATCCTGGGGCAGATGGGGGGACATGGGGGTCCTGGGGCAAATGGGGGGGATTTGGGGGCAAATTGGGTGGATATTGGGGGTCTTGGGGCAGGTTTGGGGGGATATTGGGGGGTCTTGGAACATATGGGAGGTTTGGGGGCAGATAGAGGGGATATTGGGGGTCTTGGGAGGGTTTTGGGGGGGGTTGGGGTGAATTGGGGGGATATTGGGGGTCTTAGGGGGATATTGGGAGTCCTGGGGGGTCTCGGGGGCTGAGGCGGGTTCTGGGGCCAGGGGGAGGGAGCCGTTTTGGGGCAAAACGGGGCCGTTTTGGGGCACAGTTCAGAGGGGGGGGGAGGTGTCAGAGCCCTGAGGAGGCCACTGGGGGTGGGGCCTGTGGCAGGAAATGCCTCCTTCCCCAGCAGGGACACGCCTCCTGGGACACGCCCACAGAAAGGACACGCCCCCTTTTCCAACCTCCCCCCCATTGGCTGCAATGAAGCTGCGGGGGCGGGGTGGAGGTGCTGGGCGTGGCCAAGCCCCCCCGTGCTGCTGGGGAGCCTCCCCATTGGCTGAACCCCTCCTCCATTGACCCCCCTTGGCCCCCTTGAGCCCCCATTGGCCCCATTGAGCCTCCCTTGGCCCAGTTGACTCTATAGGGCCACTTGGCCCCATTGAGCCCCCCCAGTAGCTCCCCTTGACCCCCCGTTGGCCCAGTTGACCCTGTAGGCCCCATTGAGCCCCCCTTGGCCCCATTGACATGCCTGACCCCCTCCCAATAGCCCCCATTGACCCCCTCTTGGTCCAGTTGCCCCTACGGCCCATCTGGCTGCAGAGATGGGCCAGGATCATCTCGGGGTGGAGGACGTCAACCCGGAGAGCTTTGAGGGGGTCAGCCTTAGGCCGGGGCACCCCATAGAGATGGGGGGACTCATAGGGACGTGGGGACCCGCCGGGAACCCAGTGGGAGCAGGTGTCGCCATAGGAGACCCATAGGGACCTCCAGGACGCCTGTGACACCCCTAGGAGACCCATAGGGGACCCACAGGGAGATGGAGACCCATAGGGAACCCATAGGAGACACATAGGGACATGGAGACCCAAAGAAGACTCATAATGACATGAGACCCATAGGGGACCCATAGAAGACCCATAGGGACATGAAGACCCATAGCTACCCAGCAGGTCCATCAATTGCCCCCACCCAACCATGAAGCCCCCACGGTGGCCATAGCTCCTCCCTCTTGGGCCATGGGGCTCATCGGCTATGGGGTGGGGGACAACACGGGGGTCACAGGGGGCGGCCTCTCCCCCAGGGACAACCCTGGCCCCATAGATCCCCCCCCTGGCCCCATAGATCCCCCCCCCGGCACCATAGACCCCCCCCCGGCACCATAGACCCCCCCCCCCCCGGCACCATAGATACCCCCACCGGCTCCCCCACCAAGGCCGACTACCTTAAGGCCAACTACCCCTTAATTTTCCTTAATTGCCCCTTCATTAACCTTAATTACCCTCGACTACCCCTTAATTACCCCTTCATTGACCTTAATTACCGATGAATGACCCTTCATTAACCCTTCGTTGAACCCAATTAGCCCTTCACTGACCTAATTAAGCCTTGATGGACCCTCATTGACCCCCTTTACCTCCAATGCCCCCCCTTTGGCCATACCTGATCCCTAATTAACTCTAATTAACCCCTATTTCCCCCTCATTACTTTACACCATTGACACCAAATTTACCCCAAACAACCCCCAATGCAGCCCCATTGTCCTAATTAACCCCTAATTAACCCCTAATTGCCTTAACGATGCCCCCAAGACCCCCAACGGCTCCCCAATTAACCCCTAATTAACCGCTCATTATCTGCCATTATCCTCTCATTAACACCCCGAGCTAATTAACCCCCCCCCAAATTAACGATGTCCCCATCGGCTGCCCCCCCCCACCTCCCACCATTGGACCTCTAATTAAACCCTTAATTAACTAATTGAATATTAATTATTTAATTAATACATCATAATAATTTGTATTGACTTTATATATATCATAAAACATATGACATAACATATTAATTTATATAATATATATGACATTAATTTATATTAATGACATATTAATTTATATTAATAATAAAATGGTGGGGAGAGGGATCCCCGGACGCCAGGGCCCCTCTGCGGAGGGGGAGGAGGAGGGGGAGGAGGGTCTATAATTGGGGGAGGGGGGAAGGGGCGGAGACTGTGGGAGGGAGGAAGGGAGGAAGGAAGGAAGGGAGGAAGGAAGGAAGGGAGGGAGGAAGGGAGGAAGGAAGGAAGGAAGGAAGGAAGGAAGGAAGGAAGGAAGGAAGGAAGGAAGGAAGGAAGGAAGGAAGGAAGGAAGGAAGGAAGGAAGGAAGGAAGGAAGGAAGGAGGCGGGGGAGGAAGGAAGGAAGGAAGGAAGGAAGGAAGGAAGGAAGGAAGGAAAGAAAGAAAGAAAGAAAGAAAGAAAGAAAGAAAGAAAGAAAGAGAGAAAGAAAAAGAAAGAGAGAAAGAGGAAGAGAGAAAGAGAAAGAAAGAAAAAGAGAAAGAAAGGGAGAAAGAAAGAAAGAGAGAAAGAGAAAGAAAGAGAGAAAGAGAAAGAGAGAAAGAAAGAGAGAAAGAGAGAGAAAGAAAGAGAGAAAGAGAAAGAAAGAGAAAGAGAGAGAGAGAGAAAGAGAGAGAGAGAGAGAAAGAGAAAGAAAGAGAAAGAAAGAAAGAGAAAAAGAAAGAAAGAAAGAAAGAAAGAGAAAGAGAAAGAGAGAAAGAGAAAGAAAAAGAAAGAAAAAGAGAGAAAGAGAAAGAAAGAGAAAGAAAGAAAGAGAGAAAGAAAGAAAGAAAGAAAGAGAGAAAGAGAGAAGAAAGAAAGAGAGAAAGAGAAAGAGAAAGAGAGAGAAAGAGAAAGAAAGAGAGAAAGAGAAAGAGAGAAAGAAAGAAAGAAAGAGAGAGAGAGAGAGAAAGAGAAAGAAAGAGAAAGAAAGAGAAAAAGAAAGAAGGAAAGAAAGAAAGAAGGAAAGAAAGAAAGAAGGAAAGAAAGAAAGAAAGAAAGAAAGAAGAGAGAAAGAGAAAGAGAGAAAGAGAAAGAAAAAGAAAGAAAAGAAAGAAAAAGAGAGAAAGAAAGAAAGAAAGAAAGAGAAAGAAAGAGAGAAAGAGAAAGAGAGAAAGAAAGAGAGAAAGAAAAAGAGAGAAAGAGAGAAGAGAAAGAAAAAGAGAGAAAGAGAGAAAGA